>NC_134483.1:541432757-541475257 GCF_040206685.1 Ascaphus truei
AATTAATGCTGAATTCATTGCGAAGTCAGGGAAGGGATCCTAGGAGCAGAGAGACGCCGGAGCGCAAGAGGCGTTGGGGCAGCAGTTACCAGAACAGGAGTGGTCAACCCCAGTCCTCAAGGGTCACCGTCATGTCAAGGATATCCCTGCTTCAGCACAGGTGGCTCGATCAGTCCCAGCTTCAGCACAGGTGACTCAGTCCCAGCCTCAGCACAGGGACTGAGGTAGGGATATCCTTAAAACCCGACCTGTTGGTCGACTGGAGTTGGCCACTCCCTGTACTAGGGGTATTACATACCACCACTTTATTTCCAAATTACCACCTTTTCTTCTCATTTACAACCTTAACGAATAAAACCTGCACCTTGAATAACTGCGCAGAGAGGCTCGTTACCAGGCTTAATACAAGGAGTGTTTTCCAGCTATTAGGAGCCTCTCACTGAAGATCCAGGCTGCAAAAGCATACGGAGGAGCGCTCTACATAAGCTTATAGGGGTCCATGTTAAAATGGATAAGAAGCAAAAATGTGACGCAGAGTACTCATTGCAAGATGGAGGGTTTCTGTCAATTATTTTACTCACCAAAACTTACTTTGTGTTGAGATGTGTGTGTGTGTGTGTATGTGTGTGTGTATATGTGTGTGTGTGTATATGTATATGTGTATGTGTGTATGTGTGTATATGTGTATATATGTGTGTGTGTATGTGTGTATATGTGTATATGTGTGTATATGTGTATATGTGTATATGTGTGTATATGTGTGTGTATGTGTGTGTATATGTGTGTGTGTATGTGTGTGTGTGTATGTGTGTGTGTGTGTTTAAAACAATAATAACAAATACTAGTGTATATACACACACACTAACTAATCTCTCTTCCAACATATAGATAGGGGGAGGGGAGCGGAGGGGGAGGATCTACTCTACATGGACTTTATTTTGGTCCCAAAGCAGTCATTATTTCTCCTTATATCTGATAACACAATGTCCAATAATGTGGTAAGGACATTGAGAAATAAACAGCCGAGTTTCATAATCCTTGAGCAAACGCAGGAAAGTTATGTATGTTGCAGGCGTAAAAAAAAAACGCATCTTTAGGACGCTCCGCTGATATATGCTATTTTTATTTATTAACAAAAAGGTCACTTGTACAATGACTCTTGCAGTGACTAAACGTTGTGTTTTTTTTTGTGTATGCTACAGCACTGCAGAGAAGGGCCGTTACTGGAAAATCCACGAGGGGTACAGCTCTGACAGGCGCTGAAATAATACAAAACACCAACTTCGGAAGCAGCTGGACAAACAGTATCATTACACAGCGCACATCAAACGCACAACTCCCCTCTTGTGGCAGGAGACACAGATCCCCGTCCAAGGCCTCCATGCAAACCAATTGTGACACAAAGCCATGTAAAGCCGGCATATATTGGAGGCGTTAAAAAGATGCGATAGGAGAATTTGTATGTATCGTCCCGTGATGGAGGGTCCTGCAATGCCGTGTATTAAAAACACCCAACACCGTTTGAAAAAGATCCACGCAACGACCATTTAAAGCAGATTACCAGCTGCATTGTTTATGCCAGCGGTTTGTTTTCATTTGTATTTATAAAAAAAAAAAAGCTGTGTGTGCGGTGCACGCGCATAGTAAGTGAAACTTCTTTGACTTTTGTCACAGAAATTGACTTATAACGCGCGTGCTCGGCACAGTCAGTGTATGTGTCAGTCAGTGACTATGTATGTGTGTCAGTCAGAGAGTATGTATTTGTGTCAGAGAGTATGTATGTATGTTTGTGTATGTATGTGTGTCAGTCAGTGTGTGCATGTGTGTCAGTCAGTGTGTGCATGTGTGTCAGTCAGTGTGTGCATGTGTGTCAGTCAGTGTGTGCATGTGTGTCAGTCAGTGTGTGCATGTGTGTCAGTCAGTGTGTGCATGTGTGTCAGTCAGTGTGTGCATGTGTGTCAGTCAGTGTGTGCATGTGTGTCAGTCAGTGTGTGCATGTGTGTCAGTGTGTGTGTCAGTCAATGTGTGTGTGTGTTTCAGTGTATGTCTCTCTCTCTCTGTGTTGTGTGAATGTCTCTCTGTGTCAGTCAGTGAGTGTGTGTGTGTCAGTCAGTGTGTGTGTATGTATGTGTGTCAGTGTGCGTGTGTGTGTGTGTGTATGTGTGTCATTCAGTGTGTGTGTGTGTGTCTATCAGTGTGTGTGTATGTGTGTCAGTGTGTGTGCATGTATGTCAGTCAGTGTGTGTGCATGTGTGTCAGTCAGTGTGTGTGTAGGTGTGTCAGTCAGTGTGTGTGTGTGTGTGTGTGTGTGTGTGTGTGTGTGTGTGTGTGTGTGTGTATATATATATATATGTATGTGTGTGTGTCTGTCAGTGTATGTGTGTCTCTCTTTCTGTGTCCTGCCCCCTCTCTCCTGACTCCCCCCCCCCCCCCCTCAAAGGCAGGCAGAGCTGCGGACCCGTGTCAGGTCCCCAAACCTAACTGACCCCTCAACCACACACCATGCGGTGCTTCCACTGCAGCCAGGGATTCTGGGTACTGCTATGCAAATGAGCACTGTTTCTCGTCTTACATTAGCATGGATCCATTTAAAGGCATTAATATTATAACCTGCGAGCATGACTAAGAAACCTCCCGCCTACCCCCTCTGGCACAAGAATGAATAATTGGGGCATTTCTGTGATGAAGATCTCCCGTAACACCAAAGTAAGCTGATCATTTAGAATGAAATGCTTAAAAAGGGGATACTATTCTCTACAGCAGAAATTGTTTCACCGCCTAATGATTAGGTTCACAATTGATACTGCGCTTCTAATAGGACGTTAAAATAAAAAAAATTCAATAATAAAAAAAAATCTACATTGAAAATGTATTACCGCCATACTTGCGTCACCCTTCAGAGACATCGATGTTTTAAGGACATGCGGTTTAGGACACGGTAACCACATAGAAGGCAGATCTGCCAATGTAAAAAAAAGGTGCCCTGCAGTAAATATCGTTAAGTATTCTGCAGCCACAGGGTCATATGCAGGATATGAGTATGGCCAGATACGAGGAGCTCGTCCCTCTTTGAAAGCACGCCAAGTCCTTTAGTATATTCTTTACTTTCTTGAGAAAGTCACAGCAAAATAAAGGGTACTTGTAGATGTTGTTGAGGGGTGAGAGAGGGCTTCTCTATGTGAAGGTGCGTTTGTATCAAGGGATGGTCAAACAAATTGCTTTTGCAAGCGAGTAGGTAAGAATAGTAGTAATCACTCGGCCTGCATGGATGAAAAGGAAGTGAGGGATTCCTGTCCCACAGGAAATGTGACTGGACTGTGCTACCTGTGAACACAGACAGGGGGAGTTGAGACAAACCATCTCAGCTAGGAGGACTAAAGAGGTTGTCAGGGCAACCAGAGCTATTGGCAGTCTGGAGAAGGGAAAGTATCAAAAATGTAACAGTTTTCCACTTGCACTGGGAGTTACAGCTGCAGGGAAAGCTTACATCCAAAATGGAGAAGGCTGTCAGTCAGCGCTGCAACGGGGGGGAACAGAAAAATAAGCAGTCCTGTTCCAGGACATTAACCATATTTGTAAACTTATTGTGATTTCAAGAAAATATGTTTATATTACTGACTGACCCTACAACACACAGTACTGAAGGCAACATTTATACAAGGAGAAATAGTATGGCCAAATTTAGGTCCCAATGGACATACTGAGTCAAACACACATAGGGTTGCCAGGTGGCTTCTCCAAAAAAACTGGACACAATGGTGAAAGGTGCGACGCGCTCGACACACGCCTCTCTGGTCCATGCGGTTTCCTCCTCTCCTAGGAGCCACCCCCCAGGCTCCTGACACCACCTCCTGATTGGCTGCATTGCCCAGCAGGATTGAGAAAGCTGCTCAGCCCATCCCTTGCTGAGGGAAATCACGCGGCCCCTCCAAGCCGTTCAGGTCACTATGTCCAGAGAGGTAATACTGGTATACACATACACGCCCAGAGAGGTAATACCGGTATACACATACACACCCAGAGAGGTAATACCGGTATACACATACACGCCCAGAGAGGTAATACCGGTATAAACATACACCCCCAGAGAGATAATACCTGTATACACATACACGCCCAGAGAGGTAATACCGGTATACACATACACGCCCAGAGAGGTAATACCGGTATACACATACACGCCCAGAGAGGTAATACCTGTATACACATACACGCTCAGAGAGGTAATACCGGTATACACATACACGCCCAGAGAGGTAATACCGGTATACACATACACGCCCAGAGAGGTAATACCGGTATACACATACACACCCAGAGAGGTAATACCGGTATACACATACACGCCCAGAGAGGTAATATCGGTATACACGTACACACCCAGAGAGGTAATACCGGTATACACATACACGCCCAGAGAGGTAATACCGGTATACACATACACGCCCAGAGAGGTAATACCGGTATACACATACACGCCCAGAGAGGTAATACCGGTATACACATACACGCCCAGAGAGGTAATACCAGAATACACATACACGCACAGAGGTAATACCGGTATACACATACACGCCCAGAGAGGTAATACCGGTATACACATACACGCCCAGAGAGGTAA
This sequence comes from Ascaphus truei, assembly GCF_040206685.1. Lineage (NCBI taxonomy): Eukaryota > Metazoa > Chordata > Amphibia > Anura > Ascaphidae > Ascaphus > Ascaphus truei. The sequence goes on from NC_134483.1 coordinate 541,437,379, forward strand.
TACCGGTATACACATACACGCCCAGAGAGGTAATACCGGTATACACATACACGCCCAGAGAGGTAATACCGGTATACACATACACGCCCAGAGAGATAATACCGGTATACACATACACGCCCAGAGAGGTAATACCGGTATACACATACACGCCCAGAGAGATAATACCGGTATACACATACATGCCCAGAGAGGTAATACCGGTATACACATACACGCCCAGAGAGGTGTAATACCGGTATACACATACACGCCCAGAGAGGTAATACCGGTATACACATACACGCCCAGAGAGGTAATACCGGTATACACATACACGCCCAGAGAGGTGTAATACCGGTATACACATACACGCCCAGAGAGGTAATACCGGTATACACACACATGTCCAGTATTACCTCAAATTTTTACTGGACAGTGTCCAAATACAGGACAGTCCAGTCCAATACTGGACACCTGGCAACTCTAAACACAGTGGCCCGTTATACCCATTCATTCACTACGTCCAGAAGTATGTACCATCTAATTCACTGAAAAGCCCACAGACGTAATTTCAGATGTAATAATAACAGTAATAATAATAATAATAATTTCTTGTAGAGCTTTACAGAGACATTTTGCAGGCACAGGTCCCTGCCCCGTGGAGCTTACAATCTATGTTTTGGTGCCTGAGGCACAGGGAGATAAAGTGACTTGTCCAAAGTCTCAAGGAGCCGACACCAGGTTCCCCTGCTTCACACTCAGTGCTAGTCAGTGTCTTTACTCACCGAGCCGCTTCTTCTCCCTGATAAGACGGGTTTCTTCCACGAAGTCTGGGCTTTGGTAGAGAGGAAGAGGGCGTGGGAGGGAGACCTATCTAGCAGAGCAGTGGTGCGCAAACTGGGGGGTGCGTGAGATTTTCCTGGGGGGGGCGCGGGGGCGATTGCAGAGATCCCGCGCTCCTACCCAATGCATTTAAATTAAATGCTGGAGGATTGCGTGAGACCTCTGCAACTTCACTTCCCGGGATTCAGATGCGTGGTGTGACATGTCGCCATGGCAAAGCGGCGTCAAATGACATCACATGACCCTGTGGAATCATTTGACGCACCAAAACGAGGTAAGGGGGTGCACGAGCACTAAGGGGGACCAAGCCGGGGGGGGGAAGGAGGAGGGCGCAGCCCTGCAGCAGAGTACCCGTATGTCAGAATACATTCTTCTGTGGAGAAATTGGACTGAAAATGCCAAATTTCGCTTTGACTCATTTTCTACCAAACTTTTAAACACTTACAAAATTCAAGCCAACTTTTTCAAACTCTTTAAAACGTTCCCAAGTTTGAGCAGAAGATTGGCAACGCGAGTCTCGGGGAGTCCCTGCATTCAATAACAATGGTACCTCACTTTACAATACAGCAGGCAGGCGCGCACACGGGGAACAGCACGGTCTCAGGTGACAGAATGTCGCCCGGCCTCATACTGCAGACATTCCCCATTGTTACAAGGAACGTACACTGCAGAATGACACCCCCGGGCAACATCTCGCCCGCTTAAAGTGCCTGCAAAATCTCTTCTTCAAAGGTCAGGCATGCAGTTCTCCTCCTGCAGCCACCGTAACATCTACCGTTTGTCACCAAGAAAACAGGTCACCAACTACCCAGCATGCAGCCCACCACTCCATCCACTGGATCTCCAGTCAGTCTCTAATGCATGCCCTCAGCCGCTCCCGTCTGGGTTATTGTAACATACGGCCAACAGGCCTCCCTGCCTCACAGCTTTCTCCCCTGCAATCAATCCCAAACTTATGCTGCTAGAATAATTTCACTTTCCCCCAGAACAGTCTCTTCTCATCTCCTCCTTAAATCCCTCTCCTGGCTTCCCGTCAGATTACGGATCACTGATAAAGTAAATTAGCACAAAAGCAAACAAATGTGTCTGCTAATTCTCTTTGTGACATTAGTAAAAGTTCAAATAACCTGAACTGAGCAGATCCAACTTTTCCCTTGGGGTAAAGTGCCTGGTTGGTGACGGAAGTGCAGTCCCGGAAGTGATGTCACTGCTGGCAGGAGGCTTCGGCGCGCGAGGGCCACACACACACACACACACACACGCGCGCACACACGCGCGCACGCACATTCACGCGCACGCACACACACACAATTCAGTTAGTATAAATCTGGAAATGTAAATAGCTAAAACAGGGGGAATGTGCAGAGCGCGCGCGTTCTAAGTTAAACTTCTTTGCGTTTTGTCACTGAAATTGTGTTTTGATTTTTCATTGAAAACACACATCACAAATACAATGTCGGTGAATAAACAGTGACAAAAGACAAAGAAGTGTCACTTAAAATGCGCGTGCTCGACACACCACCCCTTTTTTTCTGATAAGATCCTTTGTTGTCTGCATTGAAAGCAGCTCTGTGCTGCCTGGTGGACAAGCAAAAGGGCATTTAAGAAGAAAAATAAATAAAGTGTTAGATCACCAAATTACATTTACACCAGTCCTTGGCTCACTCCCATCCCACAAGCCACTGCCCGTTTAACTAGTTTATAGTCTCGCAAATCCCCAATTCTGCGTATTGTTAGGTTTCTAACCAGGTGAAAGTGCGCAGTCACCTCATTATTATTACCCCATAGAGCTTACAATCTCATACTAATACTCAAGGGACTTGCCCAAGGACACAGGTAACCGACACTGCAGCCGGCCCCGCTGTTACGGGGAGATGGCGGACACAGGACTGCTGATTCAGACCTAGAAATGAGAAGCTCAGCCCTGAGTCAGACGCTTCACGGGACATTAACTTGATGCACCCAGGCTCACTTAAACTCTTCAGTTACAAATTGCCTTTTACTAAATGCCCGTCAGCTAAAATCGTAGGGTGTGACCCAGTTAACCGTTACTTACAAACAGAAAAAAAGAAAACATTATATTATATAAAAAATATATCAGTAGCTATACATATTTGTTAGTTTTCTAATTTGCTCAGATTTTGCTGTATAAAATGTTCTATTTATTCTATTCTGCAAGTACGCAAAATGATATTTGCACGCCAGTAATATGGCTGAATTATGGTTTAATACTATAATTGCAGGAAAAAAATTAAATTGCCTTTACTTTCCTATAATCGCTGCGATCACGCCCTTCGCCCTTCCGTGTCAAATGCTTCAGCAGGGCTCAGTTTTACAGAAAGAGAAAACCTATTTTGGAGGGGGGGTTTAAATATTCCCGCTCGTGAGTTTTCAAAGACGTTCCGCAGAAAACTCCGGCCAAACCCCTGCAGCACTCGTGGGACGGGGTTAGGATTTTTTAACCTTTTGCTTAGGGCAAAGTTTGTAAAGTCGCGGAACGTCTGGATACGCGGTAAAAGCGAGAAGACGACCTTTAGGATCCGGGAAACGCTGTTCTTTATCTATGAAGAACGGTCCCATAGATATATGGAAATGTATGGCAGCCGGCCGGGCGGGGACGGGGTTTTAACACTACCAGCTCCAAATAGGGATTCCGGGTTTAAATTTAATCCACAATTCCTCACCTTGCACTTCCGGTTATTATCGGTTTTAAGTGTCAATTCCTACAACAGGGCAACTCCAGCCCTCAGGGGCCACCAACAGGTCAGGTTTTCAGGATCTATGCTTCAGCACAGGTGGCTCAATCAGTCCCTGCCTAAGCACAGGTGGCTCAGTCTTCAACTGATTGAGCCACCTGTGCTGAAGCTGGGATATTCGGAGAACCTGACCTGTTGGTTGCCCTTGGGGACTGGATTTGGCTGCCCCGGAAATAAAAGGTGTAACATTCCCCCCGTCCAGCTGGGTGGTTATTTAGATTTAGTCGCAGTGCCTTCAGGGATCAAAAGCCTTTAGGGGTCAAAGATTTAGGAAAACCCCGGTAATGAGGCACCCCGAGATCAGAACTCGTCACAAAGGCTTTTAAAACAGGACACGGCAAAACCGCAACCCCTTCACACTGCAGTCCGACTCCGGCTGAACGGTGTCAGCCCTGGGGAAAAGGTCCCTTACCTGCCAATATTTACACCAAAACCTGTTAACCCTATATACACACTGCTCGCTATATACTACCAGCCCTATGCAAAAAAAATAATGGATTAATGACCCGAGAGGTTTCAATGTATAACACGGTCTCCATCACAGCGCCTCTAACGTGATCCAATTACTTCTCTGTGCCATTCTGCCCAAATCAAACATGGCGGCCAGAGCAGCACGCCGCTTATATCTCACTTATATTATGGGATGGATAAAGGAGAGAGTTATAACAGCCTCCTCTGTAATTTTCTGCTAACAAGGAACGTCCCATCAGTTGTTTTTTGAACAAGAGGCAATCCAAGTGGGATTTTAAATAAAATAAAAAAAGTATGTTTGTTTTAATATATGCAGTTTATTATCTTTATTGAAAAAAATGACCCAAGCTGCCGATCGATTTGTTCTCCTGTGATCGATCGGCAAACACCCTGCTTCCCTGGGTTCACTAAATGGCAGCCTATCAGTTTCAAATCAATCCTTCCGCTCAGTCAAACTCAGCAGCTACAATGTACTCTTATATTACCAAGCGAATATGATCTATTCTTACAGTTTGCAGGTCAAACTGCTGGAAACATTGGCAACAAATGATCACAAACAGGAAAGTGCTGCAAAGATCTTGCACTGCTAGGGAGGTCCCTCGTGGAAGAACCCAGATGAGGGCCCCGGCAGCAGACGGATAATATTATATAGGATAGGAAGTCCACCGATCGGTCGCTCTGACCAGCGGTTTCAGAGGACTGCAGCTAATATTTGTGCCAAGTAGAGTGAGAGTTTTAAAGCAGGACAAGGCCACACAGCACTAATAACTGGGCTTCTAGAAACAAAGCAGGCGATTGTTCTGCACAAGCATGTCTCACACACGCCTCACGGACTAAGTCAGGCGCTCGGCCAGGCTGCACGGAAAAATCGCCACCCGTCGGAAGAACGCAGGACACGTTCACCGGCTTTAACCAAATGCTTCACACCACGACAGAAAAGGGAAAAACGTGACCGGCTCTTCCCTTCTCTGAAGGAGACTGTGTAACGGGTTATAAACAGGAGAGAAGGGGACACACGCATACAATGAATAAATAAGTTCCAGGTAACGGCATCACATTACAAAAAGCCTATATACCAGCGCTGCCGATTTCACCATCTTCCGCCCGGGGGGGGGGGGGGGGGGCGGGGAGAGAAGGTCTTTAACACACACAAGAAATGACAAAGCATTTAGAGCTATGGGTTTCACAGCCATATTGCCCCCAGTCCTCCGTGTGACTCGGATTAAGAGGGGAAATTAAAAGCAGCCCGACCTGCTGACAAGCCAGGAGACTGCCCTATTAACCCGTTCACTGCCGGCGGGGCAAAACGACAGCAAATCTGTCCAAGGGACGCTCCGACCAATGAGGGTGCAGAAGTGGGGAGTGTGGAAGATATTAACAAAACTATTTCTTTTTTTTTTCCCCCCTCACAAAATCTCTCGTTTGTAAAATAATGATGATCATTAATTATGTAACAGATAAGAGTGGGGGGGGGGGGGGCGTGGCTGCACAGCGCAGATTTCACCAACTCTGTCATTATAAATCTGCTGATACAGTAGTTAGGATATTAAGTTATGGTGGGTGAAAAAGGCGACAAAAAACCTCCACCGTATAGCAAATAAAAACATCCCTTGTGAGCCCATTCACGTCTTAGGCTCTGCTAGCTACACGACGCGCGCGCAAGACTTGAAACTACTCCCAGCGGCGACGCTGCTGCCAGCTCAGGAAGACAACTGAATTTGTGATTTCGTGCAGCAGCCGCGTCACGCGCACTGCGCCAGCCAATGAATGAAAGCTCCACCTTCTTTTTTTTCTAAAAAGAGGATGACGTCTTCCCCTGTCCCGCCTACTGTCGGTTCATCCAGTCTGCTGGGGATGTTCACACAATCGCCCAGCAGACAGAGGTGCGCAACCGCGGACGCGCACCCGCAACGTCAGGTAGTAGGCAGAGTGAGATCAGCCTTAGACAGGTCTGCACCCTGCCTTTCACCGTCACCACCTTGCATACAGTGCTTCCACTGCAAGGGATTCTGGGAAATGACATGCAAATGAGCACACCTTGTCACACACACAAAATGCAAAGAACCGGTAACTTTGCTGCTGAAAGTAGGGGTCCATCAAACCCCAAAATGGAAGAACAAATTAGGTTTCAATCAGGCTATTGGCATTACACATTTTTTTTCACAATTAAAAATGCTGGTGCTATTCTACATATCTCGTTCGGGAGTTTTGATGTTATTCCAGAAATACTAAACCAAAAAAAAAAAAAAGATCAATTTGTATTTCTTAGGGACCTTTTTTGTTATTGAATATAGGTCCTTCTAGTTTTATACACATACATACACAATACCTATAAATGTTTCTTTATTCATTTAAAGCTGCAGTTAAAGCTGTCGTTTAAAAAAAAAAAAAAAAATTCCATTCAATATGTGCAGCAATACAGTGTGCACACGGATAAGGGATTAGCTAAATTGATGATCGGTCCATTGTCCTGTGATCGATCGCTGAAACTCTGCTGGGGGTTCACGAAATGCATCTTGGTCCTCTTCTGCTGCACTGACAGTTCTGTGAGGAAGATCATGTGACCAGGCCGGCACTAGATTCTATTGGTTCACTGCTAGAGAGGGCAGGGCTCAAAAAGGTGATGCTGTTTCAGAAGGGGAAGGGGATGTGACTTTGTATGTGTTGCTATAGGAACAAAAATGCCTGTTACATTAGAATACATTAAAAAAATCTTTTTCTTTTTTTTTTAAATGCTACAAGTATTTTCTCATAGTACAGAACTGATAAAAAAAAAACATGTAGGATATTGCTTGAACTGCAGCTTTAAATTCAAATGAGCACTTATTGAAAACATTTTTATTAATATCCACGAGATATTATATAGCTTTTGCCCCAATTACCACTGTACTACATATACCTAATATTTATCCAATTGACTGTTCCATTACCTTTATTGATTTCTAAGCTCCCAGAGGGATATGCCATGTGTTTGTGGTTGAAACGTAATTACATCTCAGGTATAGAAGAAAACTAGAAGGTTTCTCAGTGTAGACCCACTGACGAAGCATCTAATGTGAAACGCGTCAGTCACACAGACGCCGTTACAAGCGCCATCAACACGATTCAGACTTTTGCGTGCGCAGCTACGACTGCTGAATAACAGCGTAACACCTGGATAGAAGTCTGAATTTTTATGGGTTTTTAAAGCATCTGCCACCACTGTGTAAAAATAAAAATTACACCCCCCCCCCTACATACCGCAGGTGGTGAGCAGAGGGTCTAGAGATGAACCACGTTCATTTCTACTCCAGTGTCCCCCTGCTTCCCGATAAATGTACCTGTAAAAAGGTGCTTCCGCTATCTGTTCAGTTTAGAGGTTCCACATGAGCCAATAGGAAGCCGCAAGATATGACGTGGCAGCTTCTTATTGGTCGTGGGACCTTTAAACCGCCATATTGGGTGCAGAGCCAAGCTGCTACCTTTAGAGACAAGTATTTTCGGGAGGCATGGGGTTCCCGGAGCTGAAATCAAAGCGGTTCAGCTCCCGAGACCCCCTGCTTCATACCCATTAAAAAACAAATAACAGGAGGCAACGCTTTAATACATAAAACAATCAAATAAAAAATTATTGACCCCCTCAGTCCATTTTTTTTGGATCCTCAGGTTTAAGAGGACGACATGTGGGAAGAGTGAATCACCAACTTCAAGAAGTGCAGGAAAAGGGGAAACTTCATTACACGGCTTATCTAGAAACCAGTTCTATTTAGAGACCAATCTCTCACCATTACATAAAAGCTATGGGAACAGCTGCATCTGCAGCAACGTCCCTCCTTCCAATGCCCAAACTGCTGTGATGGTACGTTCTATTCTTTACTTTAAAAAGGTTCTTGTTGTTGCGGAAGCCATATTATATTAAGTCCATGCTGTGTGCGACATGGAAGACCCGCGTAGTATGCAGGGGTTCCCGTGTCTCTACGGACAACGCCCAGCTGAGGAAAGGTTTTGGGAAAAGTAGTGCGTTCCATAAGAAAAATATGAGCTCAGCTTGGAAGCTGAAACTTGTCTTGTGAACAAGTTGGCTCAGGCCCTGCAAGCAATGCATACCATCCAGCACCGTGCCCTGCCGCAGTAACACAAACAGACAGAAATAGAAAGTACGGCCATTGATCAGCCCTGCTTCCCCCCCCCCCCCCCCCGCCTCCTGCTGCATGGATCAGATAAAAGCAAAACCCAACTGGGCTGCAGAACGGACGGCTACAGCACCTCTCAAGCAAGCAAAACGGGTGTTTTCCCTAACTTTTGAAAGGGCCTTCCTAAAGCATTTCAGTGCGCAAGTACGCCTGCTTTCTGGGATACAACAACATGGCTGATAAGTCAGAGGAAGCTTTATATTGCAGTCTGGTGAGGTCATTGCACTCTCGTAGGAAGGAGAACCAATCAGCAGTGAGGAGACAAGCAAGGGATTCTGGGAGAGGAAATAGCAACAGTCTCCGTGATAGTGTCAAGACTAATAATACTGCGTAGAAATCAGTAGATTGAGATCTAAATAAAAAAAATTTAAATGAAAAAACACTTTGGTAGTTGATATTAGCCACTTTTATAAGATCTTTTTGCTTTTAAAGTTTATTATTATGGGTTGGAATGCACCCTTTGATAGCAAAAACTGCAATAAAGTGACCACCACCTTAGTTATGACCAATCCATTCTCTAAAGTACGCTGAAATTGGCGCTACAATTACAGTGTGAAAATAAAGTTAGATGGTATATTAAAAAAAAGGGTTAAAGTAGCAATCCACCCCCCACAAAAAAAATAATAAAATATTAACAAACCCTTTAGAAGTAACAGATATTTTTATTTCTAATTTAGCTGCAATGATGTTTATGACATCGCAGGGAGCCATTTTATTCTATCCCTGGAACCCAGTTCATGGCCCTGTATCTCAGCCATAGCAAATGGAACGAAGATGCAGGAAAGGGCGTTCAGAAGATGCTGTAATCAAACAGTATGGTTTCCTCCGGAAAAGCTGCACGCGTGCTTTGCAGAAGGAAGCCATCTTTCAGTTGTGATGTCATTTATGATTGGTAGCGTCAGCGAAACCGAAGTGCGCACAAACACATTTTAGCTTCTGCTTCTCCCCTCTGATTTCCATGGCAGCTCCATGGGAAGACAGGTCTGTGCAGTTCTAGGAGAAGCAGAAGCCAGGGGGACCAAGACAGGGGTGGGCAACTCTTTGCCAGAGTCAGCTGGGATATCCTGAAAACCAGACCTGTTGGTGGCCCTTGAGGACTGGAGTTGCACACCCCTGGAAAACACTGCCGAATATCAACACACTTCATGCTCTTCAATACTGCCACAGGTAGCTTGTTCCACATTCCAGCTAATAAATCCAGAACCCGTCTGTTTGCATAGCTCCTTCAATGTATATTATTTCCCAACATTATAAGACTGAGGCCCAGATCCACAAAGCTCAGTTAACCTCTGCAGTGCCCCGATGAAGTACCTGGCATGCCCGAGGCCCTTATGACCTGCCAGGTACTCTCGATGGGCAGTTACTCTTTTTCTAGGGTGCCATTGGGTTGACCACCCCTGAGAAAACCCAGAGTACTCCTAGCAGGAATGGAGCAGACCAAGCAGCAATGACACGTGGGTTCTGGGAGAAGCATGCATCAGTGACAGGAGAGGACCACAGGGGGTCATTGCCCCCAACCTAGGGAGTCACCCAACATGGACGTCTTGGGTGCAAGAGGGGGAATCACGAAGGAGAAGCTACACTGAGCAAGACGGGAAGGGTTAGAAATTCATGGGGGAAGAACATCCGCGCACCACGGGCGAGCTGGTGAGCCACGTCCTAGACATGTGGGTGGTACTATGTTATGTGCGCATTACAGGTCCAAGTTATTCCCCAGTGGAAGGAAGGGCAGACCCAGTTAGTTGCCGGCCTTAGGTTAACACATTGAATTAAGACATTGAACAGGGTTGGTATAACAGGCCCCAGCGTGTGGCGTTGTGTTACTGACCCAACTTGCAGAGGTATGACCAAACCTACCTAGTCACCATCCCCGTCCAGGTGAATCAAGTTACTGTAGATTACAGATCCCATTGGGAAAGACGATTAGATCGTAGTTGGTAATTTCCACCGAATGCATTGGATCGAACTGTATAACGCAGCGTTTCCCAACGCCAGTCCTCAGGGAACCCCAACAGGTCAGGTGTTAAGGATATCCCTGCTCCAGCACAGGTGGGTCAATCAGCGGCTCAGTCATTTTGACGGAGCCACCTGTGCTGGAGCAGGGATATCCTTAATACCTGACCTGCTGGGGTTCCCTGAGGACTGGAGTTGGGAAACACTGGTATAACACATTGTGGCATGATGGGGACCAGTTGTAGTCGGTATCCCTGACCCCATTGAATAGGGTTTTATTACAGACCCCACTGAACAAGATGGTATCCCCGAGTGGTCAGTATCAGTGCTATGGTACTCACTGGTTCCTCTGGGAGCGTCCCTCTCGATACACCTGCTGCAGGGGTATGCTGACCTGGCCGAGGAACTGGTCCATGCCGATCAGTGCGCGGTGCATGACGATCAACTGAAGCTCACAGCCCTCTCCCCTCTCCATGGCTCCTGGGGCCAGCTCGAAGGAGCACTCCTCCTTCCACTCAGGGCTGCCAGGGCTCTTCTCCATCACCGACGTGCTGTACTTCTCCCGGCCCACCTGGATCACGGTGAACGCGTCGCTGGTGCCATGCTTGCCCTTGGCCCTCAGGGCCCTGGCCTGCAGCACGGTCACCTGGACATGGGTGGGCAGCCAGCCCAGCTCGGGCTCCGGCCAGAGAGACATGATGGGGCTCAGGAGTCTGCACTACAATGAGGATTCACGCCTACCTACAACAATGCAGACACAGGTAATTAGAGTAATGCCGGACTGTCTGTACCAATACAATGACTTCGGTCCACACCTATCTACAGCAATACACCGCCATGCAACTTGTACCAATGCCCATACTCAACCTACAGCACTGTAACCCCAAGTACAAATGCAGATGCTCCCTACAGCTATGCAAACTTACCTCCCTCATCCCATTACAGATCTGCAGCTAGCTACACCAAGCACACCTGGACTTCAGCCAACACAAACCAAATGTACTGGGCTTTAACTAATGCACATCCACACCCAGCTACAGCAATGCAACCTCCCACACCGCCAACTAAACAATGCAACACATCCAACTAGACACAATGGTACACCTGAATAAGACAATGCTACACCCCAACTAGACACAATGGTACACCTCAATAAGACAATGCTACACCCCAACTAGACACAATGGTACACCTCAATAAGACAATGCTACACCCCAACTAGACACAATGGTACACCTCAATAAGACAATGCTACACCCCAACTAGACACAATGCTACACCCCAACTAGACACAATACTACACCCCAACTAGACAAAGCTACACCCCCACACGTACTAATATAGGAGATCACCCACCTAAACTATTTCAGATACCACATTTACCCACAAAATGCAGACCCACCCTTGCCTGGGCTAATCCTGGCACCCACCTGAAGTTAATGCAGATCCACAACTCAGCACAATGAACATACAACATGTAAAGTCTATTGACTTGGAATGGGGCTGCACTCAGGCTGCTTCATGCAATCCCAACCTCCTAATGCAGCAGCAATCCAATGGGCTTATCATCAAATCAAGCCCCAAAAAACAACCCACAGCTGCACAGACCCCACACACTCAGCCAATGCTAAAGCAGGGGTAGGTGATCAAGCCAGTGACCTCAGCTGCAAACACATCTATGTTGCAGTAAAAATCCAGTGCACCAGCAATCCACATGCAATCCGCTTTGTACAGGGGGCAGCCACTCCGGAGTGGGTGTACTGTATAATGGTGGCATGTGGATGTGGTGCAGAATTACACAGCACATCATGCAGCTCCCAGCAGTGACATCCTCACCAGGACCGTGTGGCTGCAGTGAGGGGCTGGTAATAACTGCTGGGGGTGGGGGGGAGATCAGGGAGTCCTGGGGGTGGGGGGAGATCAGGGAGTCCTGCAGCTGTGCTGCAAAGTAACTTTGTATCTTGTCTTCGGTTTAGGAGAGGGGGAGTGGCAGGGAGAAGGAGGACGGGGGGGGGAGGAGGAGGAGTGAGAGAAGGAGGTGGCGTGACAGAGAGAAGGAGGATTGGGGGATAGGAGTGACAGAGAGAAGGAGGATTGGGGGAGAGGAGTGACAGAGAGAAGGGGGAGAGGGGTGGCAGAGAGGAGGATTGGGGGTGAGGGGTGAGAGAGGAGTATTGGGGAAAAGGAGTGACAGAGAGGAGGAGAGGGGGGAGAGAGGAGGATTGGGGAAGAGTAGTGACAGAGAGGAGGATTGGGGGAGGGGAATGAGAGAGGAGGATTTGGGGTGAGGGGGGAGAGGATTGGGTGAAAGAGGACAGGGGAGAAGAAGAGGAGGGAGAGGAGGATTAGAGAAGAGGGGGGAGAGGAGGATTGGAGAGGAGGATTGGAGAAGAGGGGGGAGAGGAGGATTGGAGAAGAGGGGGGAGAGGAGGATTGGAGAAGAGGGGGGAGGGGAGAGGAGGATTGGGGGAGGGGGGAGAGATAACAGAGAGGATTGGGGAGAGGAGGATTGGGGGAGAGATAACAGAGAGGATTGGGGAGGGGGGACAGAAAGGATTGGAGGAGGGGGGCAGAGGGAGAGGGGGGACAGAGAGGATTGGGGGAGCGGAGGATTGGAGGAGAGGGGGGGAGAAGGAGAGGAGGTTTTGGGGAGGAGGATTGGAAGGGGGGAGAAGGAGAGGGGGAGAGGGGGGATAGAGAGGATTGAGGGGGGAGGGGAGGATTGGGGGGAGGGGAGGATTGGGGAAGAGGGGGAGGGGAGGATTGGGGAAGAGGGGGAGGTAAGGATTGGGGGAGAGAGAGGATGGGGGAGGGGAGGATTGGGGGAGGGGAGGGAGAGGGGACAGGGAGGATTGGGGAAGGGGAGTGAGAGGGGGGACAGAGAGGATTTGGGGAGGGGAGGATTGGGGAAGAGGAGGAGGTAAGGATTGGGAGAGAGAGGATTGGGAGAGGGGGAGGGGAGGATTGGGGGAGAGACGAGAGGGGGGAGGGGAAGAGGGGGGAGGGGAGGATTGGGTTAGAGGGGGAGGATTGGGGGGGAGGGGAGGATTGGGGAAGAGGGGGAGGGGAGGATTGGGGAGAGGGGGAGAGAGGATTTGGGGAGAGGGGGAGAGAGGATTGGGGAGAGGGGGGGAGAGAGGATTGGGGAAGAGGGGGAGGTAAGGATTGGGGGAGAAAGGGGAGGATTGGGGAAGAGGGGGAGGGGAGGATTGGGGAAGAGGGGGAGGGGAGGATTGGGGGAGAGAGGATTAGGGGGAGGGGAGGATTGGGGAAGAGGAGGAGGGAAGGATTGGGTGAGAGAGGGGAGGATTGGGGAAGAGGGGGGAGGGGAGGATTGGGAGAGAGGATTTGGGGAGAGAGGATTTGGGGAGAGGGGGGAGGATTGGGGAAGAGGGGGAGGTAAGGATTGGGGGAGAAAGGGGAGGATTGGGGAAGAGGGGGAGGGGAGGATTGGGAAGAGGGGGAGGGGAGGATTGGGGGAGAGGGGGGGAGAGAGAGGATTAGGGGGGATGGGGAGGATTGGGGAAGAGGAGGAGGTAAGGATTGGGGGAGAGAGGATTGGGAGAGGGGGACAGAGGGGATTGGGGGAGAGGGGGAGAGAGAGAGGATTTGGGGAGAGGGGGAGGGGAGGATTGGGGAAGAGGGGGAGGTAAGAATTGGGGGAGAGGGGGGCAAGGGGAGGAGAGGGGGGAGAGAGAGGATTAGGGGGAGGGAGGATTGGGAAGAGGGGGAGGTAAGGATTGGGGTAGAGAGGATTGGGAGAGGGGGGAGGGGAGGATTGGGGGAGGGGGAAAGAAGATTTGGGGGGTGGGGAGGATTGGGGAAGAGGGGGGCGGTAAGGATTGGGGGAGAGAGGATTGGGAGAGGGGGGAGGGGAGGGAGAGTGGGGACAGAGAGGATTGGGGGGGAGGGGAGGGAGAGTGGGGACAGAGAGGATTGGGGGAGAGGGGGGAAAGAGAGGATTTGGGGGAGGGGAGGATTGGGGAAGAGGGGGAGGTAAGGATTGGGGGAGAGGGAAGGGGAGGATGGAGGAGAGGAGGGGATTGGGAGAGAGGGGGAGGATTGGGGGAGAGGGGGGAGGGGAGGATTGGGGGGGGGGGAGGGGAGGATTGGGAAGAGGGGGGAGAGAGAGGATTTGGGGAGAGGGGGGAGGGGAGGATTGGGGAAGAGGGGGAGGTAAGGATTGGGGGAGAGAGAGGATTGGGAGAGGGGGGAGAGAGGATTGGGGGAGGGGGGAGGAGAGGATCGGGGGGAGGGGAGGATTGGGGAGAGGGGGAGGATTGGGGAAGAGGGGGAGGTAAGGATTGGGGGAGAGAGAGGATTGAGAGAGAGGACGAGGGGGAGGGGAGGATTGGGGGAGGGGTTGATTGGGGAAGAGGGAGGCGAGAGAGGATTTGGGGGGAGTGGTGGATTGGGGAAGAGGGGGGCGAGAGAGGATTTGGGGAGAGGGGGAGGGGAGGATTGGGGAAGAGGGGATGTAAGGATTGGGGGAGAGAGCGGATTGGGAGAGGGGGAGGGTAGGATTGGGGGAGAGGGGGGGGAGGATTGGGGGAGAGAGGGGAGGGGAGGATTGGGGGGAGGGGAGGATTGGGGAAGAGAGGGAGGGGAGGATTGGGGGAGAGAGGATTGGGAGAGGGGGGAGGGAGGATTGTGGGAGAGAGGATTGAGGGAGAGAGGATTGGGGAGGGGGGGGGAGATTGGGGGGGAGGGGAGGATTAGGGGGAGGGGAGGATTTGGGAAGAGGGGGGAGGATTGGGAAGAGGGGGGAGGATTGGGGGGGAGGGGAGGATTGGGGGGGGATTGGGGAAGAGGGGGAGGGGAGGATTGGGGAGAGAGGATTGGGGAGGGGAGGATAGGGGGGGAGGATTGGGGAAGAGGGGGAGGGGAGGATTGGGGGAGAGGGGGGATAGAGAGGATTGGGGAGAAGACTTTGATTGTAAGCTGTTCAGGGCAGGGACTCCTTTTCCTATCGTTTTGTCTGAAGTGCTTATTGTGCTATAATATTATGTCGTGTTTTGGAAAGCGCTATGTACCTGGTGACACTATGTACCTGGGTGACACTATATAAATACAGACATACTGTACATACAGTATGTACCTGGTGACACTATGTACCTGGTGACACTATATAAATACAGCCATACTGTACATACAGTATGTACCTGGTGACACTGTACCTGGTGACACTATATAAATACAGACATACTGTACATACAGTATGTACCTGGTGACACTATGTACCTGGTGACACTATATAAATACAGCCATACTGTACATACAGTATGTACCTGGTGACACTGTACCTGGTGACACTATATAAATACAGCCATACTGTACATACAGTATGTACCTGGTGACACTATATAAATACAGCCATACTGTACATACAGTATGTACCTGGTGACACTATGTACCTGGGTGACACTATATAAATACAGCCATACTGTACATACAGTATGTACCTGGTGACACTGTACCTGGTGACATTATATAAATACAGCCATACTGTACATACAGTATGTACCTGGTGACACTATGTACCTGGTGACACTATATAAATACAGCCATACTGTACATACAGTATGTACCTGGTGACACTATGTACCTGGTGACACTATAAATACAGCCATACTGTACATACAGTATGTACCTGGTGACACTATAAATACAGCCATACTGTACATACAGTATGTACCTTGTGACACTATGTACCTGGGTGACACTATGTACCTGGTGACACTATATAAATACAGCCATACTGTACATACAGTATGTACCTGGTGACACTATGTACCTGGGTGACACTATGTACCTGGGTGACACTATATAAATACAGACATACTGTACATACAGTATGTACCTGGTGACACTATGTACCTGGTGACACTATATAAATACAGACATACTGTACATACAGTATGTACCTGGTGACACTATGTACCTGGTGACACTATATAAATACAGCCATACTGTACATACAGTATGTACCTGGTGACACTGTACCTGGTGACACTATATAAATACAGCCATACTGTACATACAGTATGTACCTGGTGACACTATGTACCTGGTGACACTATATAAATACAGCCATACTGTACATACAGTATGTACCTGGTGACACTATGTACCTGGGTGACACTATATAAATACAGCCATACTGTACATACAGTATGTACCTGGTGACACTGTACCTGGTGACACTATATAAATACTGCCATACTGTACATACAGTATGTACCTGGTGACACTATGTACCTGGTGACACTATATAAATACAGCCATACTGTACATACAGTATGTACCTGGTGACACTATGTACCTGGTGACACTATAAATACAGCCATACTGTACATACAGTATGTACCTGGTGACACTATGTACCTGGTGACACTATAAATACAGCCATACTGTACATACAGTATGTACCTGGTGACACTATGTACCTGGGTGACACTATGTACCTGGTGACACTATATAAATACAGCCATACTGTACATACAGTATGTACCTGGTGACACTATGTACCTGGTGACACTATATAAATACAGCCATACTGTACATACAGTATGTACCTGGTGACACTGTACCTGGTAACACTATATAAATACAGCCATACTGTACATACAGTATGTACCTGGTGACACTATGTACCTGGTGACACTATATAAATACAGCCATACTGTACATACAGTATGTACCTGGTGACACTATGTACCTGGTGACACTATATAAATACAGCCATACTGTACATACAGTATGTACCTGGTGACACTATGTACCTGGTGACACTATATAAATACAGCCATACTGTACATACAGTATGTACCTGGTGACACTATGTACCTGGGTGACACTATGTACCTGGTGACACTATATAAATACAGCCATACTGTACATACAGTATGTACCTGGTGACACTATGTACCTGGTGACACTATATAAATACAGACATACTGTACATACAGTATGTACCTGGTGACACTATGTACCTGGTGACACTATATAAATACAGCCATACTTACATACAGAAGAGAGAGTGAGGGTGGGGGGGGGGTGAGAGAGAGGAGGATCGGGGGAGAAGAGATAGGGAGGAGGATTGGGGAAAGGAGGTGCGTGAGGGAGGAGGATTGGGGAGAGGATTGTAGGAGAGGAGAGAAGGTGTGCGAGAGAAGAGGATTGGGGTACGGGGCAGAGGGGAAGAGGATTGGGGTACAGGGGAGGAGGGGTACAGGGGAGGAGGAGTACTAGGGGAGGAGGGGTACTAGGGGAGGAGGTGTGTGAGAGAGCAGGGGCAGACACGGCTCCTGCAGAAGAAGCTGTAACTTCTCACACTGACGTGTGCTGGGAAAGGCGTCTTTTCCTGTTACCTCTCCCTCCCGCGTTCCTGCCTTTCCCGGTTTAGTCTGCAATACCAGGGGAAACCTGCAGTCCTCATTAACCTCTTCCCTGCCAGAGAGGCCTGCATTAACCTCTTCCCTGCCAGAGAGGCTGCAAATGAAGCATCACTGGCAGGGAGGGGGTGACAGGTGCCGTACCTACATGGGGCCCGCGGGGGCCTTCACAGCCGAAATTTCCCATTCAAGTCAACGTGGAATGCGGCCGATCCGGGAATATTCAACCTTACTGGTAATTAACCCATTAAACATTAAAGCAGAAATCCCCTCCCCCAAATATTATTATTTATTATTATTATCTGAACGTGAGGTAATACCGGTATACACATACACGCCCAGAGTGAAAGGAATCGGGGGAACACGTCCCCAGCGGCGTGTGCCCGTCTTACCTCCCGCTGCAAGCGGTCAGAGCGCGCGTCCCTCGCGGCGCGCTTCCTCCTTGCCTCTATAAGAAACCAGGGAACCCCTCCCTCAAGGAGGGTTCCCCCCTTAGCTCGTCCCGCCACGCTGATCCCCGCTCCCGCCGATCCGCGCTGGCTCCAGGTGCACGCCGCCGAAGGCAGCGGGCTCCTTCCCCCGCTCTCGCTCCAGCATCGGTAAGGGCTTCTTCTTGCCTCACACGCTATGTGGTCCTGCCTCCGGCTCGCGCGCCTCCCTCGCGAACAGCACCGCCCACAAGCAGCACAGCAGGGGTAATTATCCACCTCACCTGCCACCTTCTGTTGTCCTGTCACTGCCCTCGCTGGGTCACTCCTCCAGTTTCCATTGGCCCCTGGTCCTTCTTATGCCCCGCTCACCCTTCCCTTCTTTGGCTGAGCATAGTTCCTGGTAGCCTTGTGTTCCACGTTCGGGCCTTGTCTTGTCCTAGTGCTTTCTCCTCGCTCTCGCATTCTCTCCTGTGTACCGAACCGGCTTGACTTAGGACCCTCTCTGGAAATCGACCCGGCTTGCCTCCTGAACCTCCGACTTCTCCAACTCTCGACCTCGGCTTTCGGACACTGACCAACCACCCGGCTCCAACCCACGACCACGGCTCTCGGCACCTAACACTCTCCTGGCTCCTCCCTACTATCCGGCAGGTATCTGGACTAACGCTGTCTCTTCGATCAGACCCGGCTATGCTGGCTGTCCACCTTCGAGGCGTGCCTCCGCTGCTGCGGGTCCGGGTTTCATCCTTCCCACCTCAGTTCCGGGGTCCCTCCTTGTTCGTGGTGAGCGCAAGCGTTACAGCCTCCTGCGCACCTTACAGAGCATGCGCATCCACGGAGGGCTTTCAGGGATCACACGAAACTTGGCTCCGCCCCTCCGCTGGTACCGCGTGGCTGTCCTGTGCACTTATCACCTGAGATCAGACTCCAAAAGGCTGTTCATGGTCCCAAGGCTCAACAAAGTATCCGGCCGCTCCTCCTTCTCCTTCCGTGCACCCCAAAACTGGAACAACCTACCAGAGACCCTCACATCCACCACCAGTCTAAGTTCTTTCAAATCTAAGGCTGTCTCACACTTTAATCTGGTCTGTAACTGTTTCATACGCTCATAATATATATTTTCTTTAACTGTGCATGCAATGTCTTGTATATAATGTATACCCTGTTCATTTATGTAACTGTATTTGTAATCATGTATTATTTGTTTTACTCTGTGCCCAGGACATACTTGAAAGCGAGAGGTAACTCTCAATGTATTACTTCCTGGTAAAATATTTTATAAATAAATAAATAAGTAATACCGGTATAAACATACACCCCCAGAGAGGTAATACCGGTATACACAGACACGCCCAGAGAGGTAATACCGGTATACACAGACACGCCCAGAGAGGTAATACCGGTATACACAGACACGCCCAGAGAGGTAATACCGGTATACACAGACACGCCCAGAGAGGTAATACCGGTATACACATACACGCCCAGAGAGGTAATACCGGTATACACATACACGCCCAGAGAGGTAATACCGGTATACACAAACACGCCCAGAGAGGTAATACCGGTATACACATACACGCCCAGAGAGGTAATACCGGTATACACATACACATCCAGAGAGGTAATACCGGTATACACATACACGCCCAGAGAGGTAATACCGCTATACACATACACGCCCAGAGAGGTAATACCGGTATACACAGACACGCCCAGAGAGGTAATACCGGTATACACATACACACCCAGAGAGGTAATACCGGTATACACATAAACGCCCAGAGAGGTAATACTGGTATACACATACACGCCCAGAGAGGTAATACCGGTATACACATACACGCCCAGAGAGGTAATACTGGTATACACATACACGCCCAGAGAGGTAATACCGGTATATACATACACGTCCAGAGAGGTAATACCGGTATACACAGACACGCCCAGAGAGGTAATACCGGTATACACATACACACCCAGAGAGGTAATACCGGTATACACATAAACGCCCAGAGAGGTAATACTGGTATACACATACACGCCCAGAGAGGTAATACCGGTATACACATACACGCCCAGAGAGGTAATACCGGTATACACATACACGTCCAGAGACGTAATACCGGTATACACATACACGCCCAGAGAGGTAATATCGGTATACACATACACGTCCGGAGAGGTAATACCAGTATACACATACACGCCCGGAGAGGTAATACCGGTATACACATACACGCCCAGAGAGGTAATACCGGTATACACATACACGCCCAGAGAGGTAATATCGGTATACACATACATGCCCAGAGAGGTAATACCGGTATACACATACACGCCCAGAGAGGTAATACCGGTATACACATACACGCTCAGAGAGGTAATACCGGTATACACATACACGCCCAGAGAGGTAATACCGGTAAACACATACACGCCCAGAGAAGTAATACCGGTATACACATACACGCCCAGAGAGGTAATACCGGTATACACATACACGCTCAGAGAGGTAATACCGGTATACACAGACACGCCCAGAGAGGTAATACCGGTATACACATACACGCCCAGAGAGGTAATACCGGTATACACATACACGTCCAGAGAGGTAATACCGGTATACACATACACGCCCAGAGAGGTAATACCGTAATACCTGTATACACAGACACACCCAGAGAGGTAATACCAGTATACACATACACGCCCAGAGAGGTAATACCGGTATACACATACACGCCCAGAGAGGTAATACCGGTATACAAACACACGCCCAGAGAGGTAATATCGGTATGCACATACATGTCCAGAGAGGTAATACCGGCATACACAGACATGTCCAGAGAGGTAATACCGGTATACACATACACGCCCAGAGAGGTAATACTAGTATACACATACATGTCCAGAGAGGTAATACCGGTATACACATACGTGCCCAGAGAGGTAATACCGGTATACACATACACGCCCAGAGAGATAATACCGGTATACACATACACACCCAGAGAGGTAATACCGGTATACACATACACGCCCAGAGAGGTAATACCGGTATACACATACACGCCCAGAGAGGTAATACCGGTATACACATACACGTCCAGAGAGGTAATACCGGTATACATATACACGCCCAGAGAGGTAATACCGGTATACACATACACGCCTAGAGAGGTAATATCGGTATACACATACACGCCGCCCAGAGAGGTAATACCGGTATACACATACACGCCCAGAGAGGTAATACCGGTATACACATACACGCCCAGAGAGGTAATACCGGTATACAAACACACGCCCAGAGAAGTAATATCGGTATGCACATACATGTCCAGAGAGGTAATACCGGCATACACAGACATGTCCAGAGAGGTAATACCGGTATACACATACACGCCCAGAGAGGTAATACTAGTATACACATACATGTCCAGAGAGGTAATACCGGTATACACATACGTGCCCAGAGAGGTAATACCGGTATACACATACACGCCCAGAGAGATAATACCGGTATACACATACACGCCCAGAGAGGTAATACCGGTATACACATACACGCCTAGAGAGGTAATACCGGTATCCACATACACGCCCAGAGAGGTAATACCGTTATACACATACACGCCCAGAGAGGTAATACCGGTATACACATACACGCCCAGAGAGGTAATACCGGTATACACATACACGCCCAGAGAGGTAATACCGGTATACACATACACGTCCAGAGAGGTAATACCGGTATACATATACACGCCCAGAGAGGTAATACCGGTATACACATACACGCCTAGAGAGGTAATATCGGTATACACATACACGCCGCCCAGAGAGGTAATACCGGTATACACATACACGCCCAGAGAGGTAATACCGGTATACACATACACGCCCAGAGAGGTAATACCGGTATACAAACACACGCCCAGAGAGGTAATATCGGTATGCACATACATGTCCAGAGAGGTAATACCGGCATACACAGACATGTCCAGAGAGGTAATACCGGTATACACATACACGCCCAGAGAGGTAATACTAGTATACACATACATGTCCAGAGAGGTAATACCGGTATACACATACGTGCCCAGAGAGGTAATACCGGTATACACATACACGCCCAGAGAGATAATACCGGTATACACATACACGCCCAGAGAGGTAATACCGGTATACACATACACGCCCAGAGAGGTAATACCGGTATACACATACACGCCCAGAGAGGTAATACCGGTATACACATACACGCCCAGAGAGGTTATACCGGTATACACATACACGTCCAGAGAGGTAATACCGGTATACACATACACGCCCAGAGAGGTAATACCGGTATACACATACGCGCCTAGAGAGGTAATACCGGTATCCACATACACGCCCAGAGAGGTAATACCGTTATACACATACACGCCCAGAGAGGTAATACCGGTATACACATACACGCCCAGAGAGGTAATACCGGTATACACATACACGCCCAGAGAGGTAATACCGGTATACACATACACGTCCAGAGAGGTAATACCGGTATACATATACACGCCCAGAGAGGTAATACCGGTATACACATACACGCCTAGAGAGGTAATATCGGTATACACATACACGCCGCCCAGAGAGGTAATACCGATATACACATACACGCCCAGAGAGGTAATACCGGTATACACATACACGCCCAGAGAGGTAATACCGGTATACAAACACACGCCCAGAGAGGTAATATCGGTATGCACATACATGTCCAGAGAGGTAATACCGGCATACACAGACATGTCCAGAGAGGTAATACCGGTATACACATACACGCCCAGAGAGGTAATACTAGTATACACATACATGTCCAGAGAGGTAATACCGGTATACACATACGTGCCCAGAGAGGTAATACCGGTATACACATACACGCCCAGAGAGATAATACCGGTATACACATACACGCCCAGAGAGGTAATACCGGTATACACATACACGCCCAGAGAGGTAATACCGGTATACACATACACGCCCAGAGAGGTTATACCGGTATACACATACACGTCCAGAGAGGTAATACCGGTATACACATACACGCCCAGAGATGTAATACCGGTATACACATACACGCCTAGAGAGGTACTGCTGCGGCCAAGTTTATTCGAGCATTTGCCCGTTCTTGGCCGCAGCAGTAGCCTGGCGCGCGCCCGAGGGTGACGGGCGAGCGCCGAAGCAGCGGAAGAGCGCCCTCCGATCGGGGCGCTCTCCCTACCGCTGCCGGGTCCGCCGGGTCCCCCGGAACCCCCTGCCGCCGTCCCCCACATCGCGGGACACCAGGGCTCCCTCGGGGAGCCCTGGACGCGCGTGCAGGGGGCGCAGGCTCCCGAAGACGCGTGACCGCGCGAGGGGCGGCCACTAGCAAGCCGGGAAATCTCCCGGCTTGCGGATCTGGCCGCACTGCAATTAAGTGTGTCGGCAGTGTAATACCGGTATCCACATACACGCCCAGAGAGGTAATACCGTTATACACATACACGCCCAGAGAGGTAATACCGGTATACACATACACGCCCAGAGAGGTAATACCGGTATACACATACACGCCCAAAGAGGTAATACCGGTATACACATACACACCCAGAGAGGTAACACCGGTATACACATACACACCCAGAGAGGTACTGTAATACCGGTATACACATACACGCCCAGGGACGTAACACTGGTATACACATACACGCCTAGAGAGGTAATATCGGTATACACATACACGCCGCCCAGAGAGGTAATACCAGTATACACATACCCGCCCAGAGAGGTAATACCGCTATACACATACACGCCCAGAGAGGTAACACTGGTATACACATACACACCCAGAGAGGTAATCCCGGTATACACATACACGTCCAGAGAGGTAATACCGGTATACACATACACGCCCAGAGAGGTAACACCGGTATACACATACACACCCAGAGAGGTAACACCGGTATACACATACACACCCAGAGAGGTACTGTAATACCGGTATACACATACACGCCCAGAGAGGTAATTCCGGTATACACATACACGTCCAGAGAGGTAATACCGGTATACACATACACGTCCAGAGAGGTAATACCGGTATACACATACACGCCCAGAGAGGTAATGCCGGTATACACATACACGTCCAGAGAGGTAATACCGGTATACACATACACGTCCAGAGAGGTAATACCGGTATACACATACACGCCCAGAGAGGTAATACCGGTATACACATACACGTCCAGAGAGGTAATACCGGTATACACGTACACGCCCAGAGAGGTAATACCGGTATACACATACACGCCCAGAGAGGTAATACCGGTATACACGTACACGCCCAGAGAGGTAATACCGGTATACACATACACGTCCAGAGAGGTAATACCGGTATACACATACATGCCCAGAGAGGTAATACCGGTATACACATACACGCCCAGAGAGGTAATACCAGTATACACATACATGTCCAATATTTTTACTGGACAGTGTCCAAATACAGGACTGGTTCAATACTGGACACCTGGCAACCCTAGTTTTCGACACCTCTGGCATTGAAGGGGTTAATTGTTGCTGTTGGTTCCGTTTGGTCCTACACGGATTTCGACGTGAAATTGAACTAAATGAGCCTTAGAAAAAACATACGAAACTAAATAATTTGCCATGGTGGATGTGCATTGGGACTCCAGCGTACAGATGTAGCCGGCGTTATTACACCCGCTCTTGGGTTATTTCAGCAAGTGCAAAACGCGTCAGCTCCATTCAATGGACTACAAACGGGGGCTGGGTTAGCGTGTGTTGCCGGGCTCCCCTCTCTCGCACTTGTTTGTTGTATGGTGGGAGGGTTACAGCAGGACAGGGAACGCTCCGGTGTATCGGAGGTTCCGCGACTTCAGGGGGCGACCAGGGCGCCACCATATTGATTGCTGGCGCAGGCGCAGCAGGGCGTGGAGCTGGCTAGGGAGCAGAGGTTGCGCATGCGCGGAGATAGCTGCCAAAGCCCGCGAAGGAGGAACGGTTCCTATAGGGTGGAGCGTAGGGGACTACGAGTCCCAGCAGTCACCGCGAGACCCTGTGACGCCCCCGTAGAGTGGAGCGGATATAGGGATTGGCCCCAGACAGGTTCCCGTTTCTCCCTTACTGTGCAAGTTCAGAGACAAGTAAAGAGACAGTACATGTTTAGCAGAGGTCTGGGCTCAGACCCCGCTACCGTTGCTGCAGTCATCTGGGTGGGATCGCCCCGGACAGCTATTGCTGAATCCAGTCACATCTGATCCTTTGTTAAGATCCTTGGCAGGCCCGGGTACTGGAGTATGGGAACAAACAAACAATGGGGGAGCATGGGATTAGAAAGACATATACAATAATAATGGTGATGATTATTGACAGTAGTTCCAAAGGTGGGGGGCGGGTTGTAAATATAATAATACTTACACGGCCATGTGTAAGCAACCACAATTAGTGATCACCTCCTTGAGGGCGAGCTGTGCCTCTCCCAGGTAGATATAGCTGTATGTTGATAGGGTTAGGGGAAATGATATATAATCTATAAGGCTATACTCACACGGCCCTGTGTGAGCTGGTGTAGAAATTGGTTACTTTGGGGTTAAATTTAACCCATCCACATCTATTCGTCACGTAATGGGGGTTTTCTCCAGTATCCAGGGCAGCACGAAAATCAGTGCTAACTCCCAGGCGTCAGCCAGGCTCTTCCCCCAGGTGTTATGATGCGTGGGGGGGGGGGAGGGGTTGGGTGATGAGAAAAACGAGTGAGGCACGGTTCCAGTTAAATATTCACAAGAAATCGCATTTATTAATTAAAACAGCAAAGGGACTCACATACATATAGAATGGACCCCTGGCCTCCTCACGCAGTCCAGGATCGAGTTTGAGCAGCTTTGTGCGCCCTTCCCGCGTCCGGGGTGCAGGAAGAAAAACTATCCTGCTGGGCTGCAAACACTGCTCCACGGTCTGACTGCGGAAGCCTCCTTAGGTCAAAATCTTCTGGTGGTTTAGAGCAACGCGTTTCGTCGACACATCGACTTCCTCAGGCTCAAATAATGACGTTGCAGGGGTCTGGTGGCTTTTTATAGACCCTCTGGATGATTAAAGGATTGATTAAAGCTGATTTGTTGTTTCAAATTGAATTCAGCTTGGTTGTGTTGTTTTCAATGACATGGCATTGCATATATATGGAAAATCCTTTCTGTACATATTCTAACACACATATGTGCCTCTTGCTCACTTTCATACTAATCTGAGTCTAAAAATCTATATTGGTTTCATTAACCATGTTAAAATCATTAATCAAGCCTCCATTAAGGTAGGGATCAATGGAATAAACTATCACCCGATAGGGGTAAGGATTTAAGACAGTGTTTACTTATAATGTCTTAAGTATATAAATATATAATACAATACAATCTTTATACAAATATCTGTAAAATCATTAAATAGTCATTGACACAAAATTCTCCATTAACTCTTTCATCATTAATTAATGGTCCTATTAGGTTACCAGCTTGCATTAATGTCATGTATACCCCCTAAGCATTTGGCATTGAATTTGGGCAAAGGATGATTTTAGCAAAGGGCTATGTTCATTATAAACATCATATTCAAAATCTAAAAAATAATTAAAATTCATATAATATACACCTCATGTGTAATCTAAAAATTCAAGGTAATTACTCTCTAAAATATATTGATAATCTCGACACACTCAATAATTACTTATTAATACATTAAAACATAAATAATTACATAAATACATACTGGAGTGCCCGGCAGGTAACCATCACCAAGTGCACCAACGATATCCTATTATATTCACATGGGACCTAGTGGCTGCGCAGTCACCCATATATATATATATCTGACTTGAGGGTGGGGGACATATTGTGTGGGGTTATTGGACACGGGATGGGATCACCCGGTGGAGGTGGGAGCGTCCTGCGAGACGCGGTAGTAGTGTCTCCTCTAGAGAGGGGCACCTGTTGATATTGCCTATGCTAGTTGAGTAAAGTCAATCGTTGGTTTTACATGCTGTGTGTGTGTGGAGTGATATACAATTGTCCTGCGAGGAACCACTCCCCCTCTGGTGGGAGCCATCGCAGGTGGAGGCGCTGCACCAAGTACGAGGTTATACATAGTATTACGTGTGCCCCAGGCTCTCCGTGGCGGAGGCTCAGGCCCTGCGAGCCTACAGGTTATACAGCACTTGGTAGCGGTCTGTGTTCACTAGGAAACAGGGCTCCACGTGTTATCGGAACAGTGGGCGCTGTACACTCAGACTATATATTACAGTTCAAAGACCTTTAGTGATACGTTTTCTCATTTTTATGGCTGTTTTATCACTTTGCCTTTTAATAGCATTGCATATTTAGGTGCAAAAAAGCGTAACAATGAAAAGGCTCGGTAATATATCACAGGATATACAAGCTATGATGTGCTTAGTAAAGGGGGGGGGGTCACTCCTTGGACAAAAGGAAACTATGGACTGTGTTTAATGGGTTAAATTAACACCAGTACTGTATAAGTATTTAAATAGCATTTAGCTTTCAATGTCTCTATAGTGACCAAATGCTGTGTTTTCACTGTCTTTACCTGACCTCTTTTGTTTTATATGCAGGTCAAAGGTTGATCTCCTGATCCAGTGGTATGTTGAATTTATTTCCCCATAATCAGACAAGTAAAACTATTTTAAATAAATGTAAAAAAATGTACATTTCGAGGGTAAACAAATATTTTGTGGAGTTCTTACAATCTTTACCTAATGTATTTTGGTAGACTTGCCAACCCTGAAATATACAGGTGAATAGGTATTTGCATGGTAATGATGAATCCAGCGTTGGTCAGACAGTGAGACAGAAGTAGCTTATGTGTATGGATTCAGCAAACCTGAAGAAAGGAAAGAGATGTTCAGGCATACCCCGCATTAACGTACGCATATATACATACATACCCCGCATTAACGTACGCAATGGGACCGGAGCATGTATGTAACACAGGCATACCCCGCATTAACGTACGCAATGGGACCGGAGCATGTATGTAACACAGGCATACCCCGCATTAACGTACGCAATGGGACCGGAGCGTGTATGTAACACAGGCATACCCCGCATTAACGTACGCAATGGGACCGGAGCGTGTATGTAACACAGGCATACCCCGCATTAACGTACGCAATGGGACCGGAGCGTGTATGTAACACAGGCATACCCCGCATTAGCGTACGCAATGGGACCGGAGCGTGTATGTAACACAGCCATACCCCGCATTAACGTACGCAATGGGACCGGAGCGTGTATGTAACACAGGCATACCCCGCATTAACGTACGCAATGGGACCGGAGCGTGTATGTAACACAGGCATACCCCGCATTAACGTACGCAATGGGACCGGAGCGTGTATGTAACACAGGCATACCCCGCATTAGCGTACGCAATGGGACCGGAGCGTGTATGTAACACAGCCATACCCCGCATTAACGTACGCAATGGGACCGGAGCGTGTATGTAACACAGGCATACCCCGCATTAACGTACGCAATGGGACCGGAGCGTGTATGTAACACAGGCATACCCCGCATTAACGTAAGCAATGGGACCGGAGCGTGTATGTAACACAGGCATACCCCGCATTAACGTACGCAATGGGACCGGAGCGTGTATGTAACACAGGCATACCCCGCATTAACGTACGCAATGGGACCGGAGCGTGTATGTAACACAGGCATACCCCACATTAACGTACGCAATGGGACCGGAGCATGTATGTAACACAGGCATACCCCGCATTAACGTACGCAATGGGACCGGAGCATGTATGTAACACAGGCATACCCCGCATTAACGTACGCAATGGGACCGGAGCGTGTATGTAACACAGGCATACCCCGCATTAACGTACGCAATGGGACCGGAGCGTGTATGTAACACAGGCATACCCCGCATTAACGTACGCAATGGGACTGGAGCATGTATGTAACGCAGGCATACCCCGCATTAACGTACGCAATGGGACCGGAGCGTGTATGTAACACAGCCATACCCCGCATTAACGTACGCAATGGGACCGGAGCATGTATGTAACGCAGCCATACCCCGCATTAACGTACGCAATGGGACCGGAGCATGTATGTAACACAGCCATACCCCGCATTAACGTACGCAATGGGACCGGGGCATGTATGTAACACAGGCATACCCCGCATTAACGTACGCAATGGGACCGGAGCATGTATGTAACACAGGCATACCCCGCATTAACGTACGCAATGGGACCGGAGCATGTATGTAACACAGGCATACCCCGCATTAACGTACGCAATGGGACCGGAGCGTGTATGTAACACAGGCATACCCCGCATTAACGTACGCAATGGGACCGGAGCGTGTATGTAATACAGGCATACCCCGCATTAACGTACGCAATGGGACCGGCGCGTGTATGTAACACAGGCATACCCCGCATTAACGTACGCAATGGGACCGGAGCGTGTATGTAACACAGGCATACCCCGCATTAACGTACGCAATGGGACCGGAGCGTGTATGTAACACAGGCATACCCCACATTAACGTACGCAATGGGACCGGAGCATGTATGTAACACAGGCATACCCGGCATTAACGTACGCAATGGGACCGGAGCGTGTATGTAACACAGGCATACCCCGCATTAACGTACGCAATGGGACCGGAGCGTGTATGTAACACAGGCATACCCCGCTTTAACGTACGCAATGGGACCGGAGCGTGTATGTAACACAGGCATACCCCGCATTAACGTACGCAATGGGACCGGAGCATGTATGTAACACAGGCATACCCCGCATTAACGTACGCAATGGGACCGGAGCATGTATGTAACACAGGCATACCCCGCATTAACGTACGCAATGGGACCGGAGCATGTATGTAACACAGGCATACCCCGCATTAACGTACGCAATGGGACCGGAGCATGTATGTAACACAGGCATACCCCGCATTAACGTATGCAATGGGACCGGAGCATGTATGTAACACAGGCATACCCCGCATTAACGTACGCAATGGGACCGGAGCATGTATGTAACACAGGCATACCCCGCATTAACGTACGCAATGGGACCGGAGCATGTATGTAACACAGGCATACCCCGCATTAACGTACGCAATGGGACCGGAGCATGTATGTAACACAGGCATACCCCGCATTAACGTACGCAATGGGACCGGAGCATGTATGTAACACAGGCATACCCCGCATTAACGTACGCAATGGGAACGGAGCATGTATGTAAAGCGAAAATGTACTTAAAGTGAAGCACTACCTTTTCCCCACTTATCGATGCATCGAAGCAATCGTTATATACGTGCATAACTGATGTAAATAACGCATGTGTAACAGGCTCTATAGTCTCCCCACTTGCGCACAGCTTCGGTACAGGTAGGGAGCCGGTATTGCTGTTCAGGACGTGCTGACAGGCGCATGCGTGAGCTGCCGTTTGCCTATTGGGCGATATGTACTTACTCGCGAGTGTACTTAAAGTGAGTGTCCTTAAAGCGGGGTATGCCTGTATATTTCGTGGGGTATAAATTTGGGAAGGGCTGTTTAATTTTTCTATGGATTTTAAATCAGGGGCGGGCAACTCCAGTCCTCAAGGACCACCAACAGGTCAGGTTTTCAGGATATCCCTGCTTCCGCACAGGTGGCTCAATCAGTGGCCCAGTCTTCGGCAGTCTTCCAGATATTCATTTTTAACAGAAACATATCAAAGGCTTTAACACATTGCTTGCGATCAGGGCCCCCGACAGTGGGGGAGAGCCGGGGGAAGTGTCGGGGGCCCGGCCGGCGCTGGAAGAGGGGCCTAGTCAGAGGTCGGGACCAACATCTGCGTCTAGCTGCTCAGCCTCTGTTTGCCGCTGCCGGGGCCCGCCTCTCTCCCAGCTCCTGTCTGCCCCTCTCTCCCCCCAGGGAAGCGTCGGAAGCCGGGTGCACCCGGAAGTCAGGCTCAGCTTCCGGCGCGTAATGGCGGGTGAGAGAGAGTCAGGCCCGGTGTGGAAAGAGCCAGGCTGCAGCTGGGGATATCCACCAGGGCCCGGTGGTGGCAGCAACCAGAAGTAAGTGGTAATTGTATTTATGGGGGGGAGGTGGTAATTATATCTAAGGGGGTGGTAATTGTATCTGGCGGGGGTAGTAGTGGTAATTGTATCTGAAGGGGTAGTGGTAATTGTATCCGAGGGTGTAGTAGTGGTAATTGTATCTGAAGGGGTAGTGGTAATTGTATCCGAGGGGGTAGTAGTGTTTGTATCTGGGGGGTAGTGGTATTTGTATCAGGGGGTGTAGTTTCTGTATTTGGGGGTAGTGGTGTCTATTTGGGGGCGGTAGTTATGTATTGGGAGGGAGCATGGTGTGTGTATTGGAGGGGTTGTGTGGGCAGCGTGGGAGGGGGAATTGTTGGGTATTGATTGGGAGGAATTGTGTGTGTGTGTGTGTGTGGTAGGGGAGGCGGGGCAAATTAGTGTGAGGAGGGGAGGGATAGAGGGAGCAGGATCAGAGTGACAGTGATAGCACAGGAGGGGGGAAAGAGGGGGTGTAAGAGAGGCAGAGGGAGAGTGAGGGGGGAAGAGTAATAGAGGTGTGAAAGGAGTGGGCGCTCCTCCCCCCCCCCCCCCTGCTCCCCCCTGGTGTTACCTTACGCTTACCTAAATATAATTATTATCATTTATTGGTGAAGCGCCAGCATATTTCGCAGCGTGGTACAATGGGGGTACAGAGTTACGAATATTACATAAACAGTTACGTACAAGTGAGGACACACACGCACAAAGAGATACAGAGAGGGAATGAGGGCCCGTGAAATAAAACTGCATTTTTCCCAGAAATGTCTTAAAAATAAAATACAAATGGCGCGTTTTTTCAACTGACAATTTAACAAAAATGTCCAACATTTGCGTTCTTGCGAGAAATTGGAACTTTGGTGAAAAATCCGCCCACCGTCACTTGTCAGAAAATCCCTACTATTAATCCGGGTGTCGGTATGAATTAAGGATTAAAGTGCGGGAGGATTCGATCAAAAGTTCAATTTATCGGATTAAACACAATTATCAGCATAATTGGTCTCTTAGAAATATGTTGTCGCCCTAAAGTCACGGCCTTACTAATTTGTACCTTGTGATAAATGGATACGAATCACTTCTCGTCGGGAACACCACATTTAAGAATAGCAGTTACTTATCTGTATCTGTCTCACTAATTATGGCTCCATAATGGCTTTATAAGCAAAGGAAATGCAAATCACACGTGTGAGCACATTCACATGTTTCAGACATGTATGCAGCCCTGCCATTCCCCATTATCTCCTAGCATACAACCAGGGATTCTGGGTAATGACATGCAAATGAGCACTCCCAGTGTCACCTTTTTGCTTCTTGTCCATTTTAACATGGCACCCCATAAGCTTAACCCTGTCGTATTACAGAGCTGCTTCAGCACAGGCTGGGTTAAAGAAGTGCAGAGCCAGTCACCCTGCTCGCAGACAAAGGAACAAATGTTAATGACTATATAATGTCTTTTATTGAGGAAATAATAAGCCAGACAGCGTAATAACTCCGCAAACCCTTTGTTTACCATGGAAATGGTGAAAGTTCAAAAAATATATATTTTGAAAGGCCAATACCAGTCTATTTAAAAAATGTTTTGATGTGTGTCAATCCGCTTCATTGATCCTATGTATCGTGCCGGCGTCCTTAGGTTGGAGCGCCCCTTTATAGCCGGCTGATGGCTCGTGCCAGCTGTTAGTCGCGTGCGTGTTGTGGTGAGAGGGGAAGTGCATGTCACTTCCGACCTCCGATGGTGTTTGAGGTGAATGGCTGCTGCCTGGTCCCGGCCTACCTTGTTCACGGTTGTTAGGCCACACACCATGTCCTGGCCTCTCGCCAGTGAACGCCCGTCCATGTTCAGTGGATTTTGAGATGATTACTACCTGATCTTCCCCTTCTTTCTCTGCCACACTGCTCTGATCTTGTGTTCCTGTTCTCCTACTTCCTTCTGCGGCCTACGTATTACTATCCTTTCCTAGGCACTTTGTCTTCTTCTCCATTTCTCTCTTTTCTCACATTTATTGTCTCTATTCCTGCTACCTATCTGCCCTTCTGCCAACTCTCACTGTTTGCTCTCTCCTCTCCCAACTGTTCTAACTGCCTGACACCAACTGTCACTTCCTAATGTCCACTATTCTAACTGTCCATTGCGATTACAAATGCCTGTGCATCCTTCTTGGTGGCCCACTCTCTCACACTTAGACAGGTGCTTGCTCCTTCACGCCTGCGTCGTGTTGGCATATCAGCCCAACACTCCAGCAGCCCGGCGTACGCAGCCCACTCCCTCCTCGCCTCCAGCTCCGAGGGGAGAGAACCGCGTTCCAACCACCGGGGCATCCCAAAGTGAGTTAACCGGATACACTTGTAGCTAATGGTCCCAATATAAGTATGTGGGATAAACTGCATACTCTGCTGATGAAAGGGATAGGAATATCAATACCCTAACAGCATCCCAGACCCCATTTGTCTAACATATCACAACACCTGTGACCAGCAGATGACCAAATTGTGTGTATGCAAATCCACGTAATTACTGCTTCAAATAGCACGTAGCCAGTATATATACACGAGAGAGCGGGTATATCCTGTTTGCACATACAGTACATTCAGGGAGTTACCAGCAATTGGTACAGAGACCCATAGTATTAGTTAGTAATAATCAGAGGGTAGATACAGTAACCCACTCCCATCCTACCCTCATTACAGTAAATAGGTAGGACAACCTGGATAGATATAGTGTATGTGTTAGTGTAGCCAATTGTGAGCATGTATTATACACGTGTGTTACAACTCACAATCAAATGGGCATACTACATAACCACGTCAATGAACACTGTGTCATACAACTGAAACAGTGTCTACAATGGTACCCACGGTCCTGTGTGACACAGAGTTGCACTGAGGCATAAAATGACAATGTAGCACGGGGTTAAAATACCCAGTAACTGCTACACTGGTCGTATGGAGGAAAGCTTAGGTCGTCACGCCCCTGGACATCACCGTCGTGATGTCAAACGATGCCCCAACGCCCTATCGCGTGACAAGCATGCTTTATCAGGGGTATCGTGCTTTGGTAATCCAGATGCAAAGGTGAACATCACGTACCCCGAAGGTTGCCCCACCAAGCATTTGCAGACCACCCATCCCATCGACATCATACTACCTGAAAACGCTAGGTGCCACAACAGACTTTGTAGACTCACCACCTCACCACCACCCAGTGTCATTTTGCCATTTCTTTGCAAGGAACCTGAAGACTATCTATCTTCACCTACTTCTATACCAGGAAGATTCAAGAGGAGTCGTTCAGAGTTTAAACGCGTTACCTGAACTCAAGAAATCCCTCACCCCCTCCCCTCGGTTCCTGATATATTTCCCTTCAAAATTCCCACACAAGACTACTTATCTGGGATAACAATATGGCAGCCAGAGACAACCTCTTATTATAAATAATACTAGGAAAGAAAGGATTCCCTTTAGGTTGCACTCAGGAAAACACCCTGTAGTAATAAAATATACACTTTATTGAATGTATAAAATTAATGGGTCCTAAAAAAATGGCGAAAAAGAACAAGTGTAAAAACAATTAAAAATGGAGGTAGGTGTATGCTTATATTAGATGCCAATAATTATCTCATAGTCTCAAAGGTTCATATAGTATATCACTGTCTGCTTCCTATTGAAATACAGAGACACTACACCCCCAATAAAGCCGAGTAGGTGAAACGTACGTCGGGTACGTCTGACGTCACTTGTGTGACGTCGGCTCATCGGAGAGGTGTGTGCTTTGGCTGGTTAGAGCGCTTAGGGAGACTGCGTCCGTGGGCAGCACAGCGCTCTGACATAGGAGGATATATTAGGGTGCTTGCAATACTTAATTTCATTCACAAGATAGAGTATGACGATATCTAAGACAGCTAGATCCAGTATTAGTATATTTAAACTATACAATTGGTTAAATAGACTAGCCTACACATCTGGTACTTAGAGACAGCTATATATAGAGGGAATGCTCTCCTTTAATAATAACTATTTGTAAGGGATCAGGTGGCACGTCCTGCACTGCGTGCCTCCTCCTCGCTCACCCCGGTTCCCGCAGCCGTCGCTGCCTCTGTCCTCCCTCCCGTTCTGGCACGGGCAGCTCCCTCCTCCTTCCCCACGTCTGCCGGGTCCCGCTTGGGTCGCGCACGCCAGCTCGACAACATTACAGGGCGCGCGCGGACCCGTGCTTCTTGTAGGCAATCGCCTGCTGCTGTCCATGCTGCCAGCCATCACGGGACACTGCGCAACGCACGCCAGCAGCGCAACCAGCATTAATCCTTCCCCCTGATTCCTTGTCTTATCCCTGCCGCCTTGGGGACACGCCTCCACTCCTCCCCCTTTCCCATTGGCCCCTGCTCTCCATTTAGTTCCGCTTCCTACATTCAGTCAGCGCTCAGCATAACCTTCTGTAGCTCCGTGCTGTCTGGTTGTCTCTTGGCTCTCTCTTGTGTTTTCTAGTCTCCTTGTTCCTGACTTGGCCTGGCTACGTACCCTCTCTGGATCTGGACCCCTGGCTACGGACTCGACTACGCTTCTCCCTCCTCCCCTCGGACACGGCAAACGGACTCACAACTACGCTTACCTCTCTTCTCCTCGGACTCGGCAAACGGACACTCACTACGCGGCTCTCTTTACTCCCAGACCATTGACTTACGGACTCGACTACTCTACCCTCTGGAACCCAAGGCCCGGCATGTACCCCACTAATCTTTCTCTACAGCCCAAGACCCGGCTTCACTTAATTCCACACTCCGGGCACGCCCCCCTTGCTGTGGGTGCGTGGGTTCCCCCTTCTCCACCTCAGTACCGGGGTCTTGTCTGGTTTGCGGGCAGCACGAGCATTACAATATGCTGAGCCGATTCCACCAGAGATTTCCCTTGAAGTCTTGGGAAGATCGTCCGGAGTCCGATCCTCGAGGGGGGGGGGGGGCGGGGGGTACTGTAAGGGATCAGGGGGCACGTCCTGCATACCATGCTTGTTCTTTCTCGCCTACAAGGAAATCGACTTTATGCAAAGCTGGAGAAATGTCTATTTCACCGGTCTTCAACTGCATTTATGGGATATATTAATTCCGACAAGGTCTTCACTATGGATCCGGAGAAGCTCAAGTCGGTATTAGAATGGCCACAACCCAACTCTTTAAAAGCGATCCAGCGATTTCTTGATTTCGCTAACTATTATCGGAAATTTATCCGGAATTTCTCCGCCACGGTGGCGCCTATTACCGCTCTTACCAAGAAAGGGGCCGACCCGTCTTCCTGGCCTCCTGAAGCTAATCGGGCATTCCAGTCCCTGAAGAAGGCATTCGTCTCTGCCCCCATCTTGCGGCACCCAGACCCTACCCTCCCTTTTACGTTGGAAGTCGACGCCTCCGATATTGGAGCAGGCGCTATCCTTTCCCAAAGAGCTGCTTCCCAAGAGAAACTTAACCCCTGTGGTTTTTTTCTAAAAGATTCTCTCCTGCTGAGAGGAATTATGATGTCGGTAACAGGGAGTTGTTAGCCATAAAGATGGCTTCACAAGAATGGAGGCACCTGCTAGAAGGGACTGAGGAACCCGTTGCGATCCTCACAGACCACAAAAACCTATTATATATTGAAGGCGCTCGTCGTCTCGGTTCTCGTCAGGCTCGCTGGGCGCTGTTCTTCTCCCGGTTTAATTATACCATCTCTTACATTCCGGGTACCAAAAATGTTAAGGCGGATGCCTTGTCCCGTCAGTTTGCCACAGAGGAGAGGCCTGAGGAGATCCCTGAGAGCATCTTACCCCCCAAACACATTATCTCAGCGAATTCCTTTGATGTTCTGGATAAGATTGTGGAAGCCCAGTCTCACATCCCCGAGGGCCTGGAAGTACCTGATGGGTGTCTACAGGTATATGCTGATCCATGATTCCACAGCAAGATTCTGGAATGGGGCCATTTGTCTAGATCTGCTGGCCACCCCGATATGAAGATGACTGCGGATTTCATTCGCCAAACTTTTTTTTGGCCTAGGATGTTGAAGGACATTCGTGAGTTTACTTCTTCTTGCCCCATTTGCGCCCAGAATAAGTCTGTCCGCCAAAAGCCATCTGGTCTGCTACGTCCTCTGCCGATCCCAGAGCGTCCCTGGACACACATCTCCATGGATTTCATTGTTGACCTTCCTTCTTCTAATGGCATGACTAGTATCCTAGTCATCGTAGACCGTTTCTCGAAACAGGCCCACTTTGTTCCCCTCAAAGACATTTTCCACATCTACGGTATTCCTCTTTCCATAGTTTCAGATCGTGGCACTCAGTTCATTTCAAAATTCTGGCGTGCTTTTTCTCAAAGGTTGGGCATTTCTCTCCTCTTTTCTTCTGGTTCTTCTGGGTACCACCCACAAACTAAAGGCCAAGCCGAAAGGATGAATCAATACCTGGAACAATACCTTAGGTCAAGCATGTCAAACTCAAAGGCTAACACGGGCCAAATAAACAAGGTTTAAGTTTAGGTGGTCCGCAAAAAAACAAAAACTTAAATTTTCATAGAAACGTAGGTTTATTTCGAAAAGTACAGTATAAAAAAAAAAGAACAAGAACAACGATAAAATTAATGTTTTCTTCCTGACACTTGGCATCTCTGACTCTCTCTGACTCTCTCTCTCTCTCTGACTCTCTCCCTACCTCTGACTCTCTCCCTCCCTCTGACTCTCTGACTCTCTCCCTCTCTCTCTGA
>NC_134483.1:541477757-541503900 GCF_040206685.1 Ascaphus truei
GGGGGGTGGGGGGGAGGAAAGGCATGCGATCCGTGCAGGACAGGCAAATGTACAACTAACTCCCCCCCCCCCAGCACCCCTCCTACCTTCTCCTATCACCCGGGGCATCAGGGGGCGTGACACCGCACAGCCACCAGCAGGCAGAGGAGCCCTGAGCGGGAAGCCAGAGACACACACTCACCGTGTGCTCTGCACAAAGCGGAAGCCCCGCCCCCGGCTTCCTCTCTGCCTGCAGCCAATCCCCTGCGGCTCGGCCGGCATGAAGGAGGGATGGTGGGGAGGGATAATGGGGAGGGATAATCGGAGGGATAATCGGAGGGATGGTGGGGAGGATAATCGCGGCGC
The DNA here is from genome assembly GCF_040206685.1 of Ascaphus truei. Taxonomy (NCBI): domain Eukaryota; kingdom Metazoa; phylum Chordata; class Amphibia; order Anura; family Ascaphidae; genus Ascaphus; species Ascaphus truei. Next base: position 541,478,103 of record NC_134483.1, read on the forward strand.
CCCTCTAGGCAAGCCACGGCGCACAGATTGGGAAGCACTGGGCTGGACCGCAAATATGTTCGTTGTGGGCCGCATGCGGCCCGCGGGCCGCGAGTTTGACATGCTTGCCTTAGGTGCTTCTGCTCAGATTTACAGGACAATTGGGCTGAGTTGCTTCCATGGGCTGAGTTCGCCATTAACTCCCTCAGGAACGAATCCTCCCAAGAGTCGCCCTTCTTCATCAACTTCGGGTTTCACCCTAATTGTCTTCCCATTTCCTCCCCCACCTCTGGAGTCCCCGCTGCCGATGCCAGGATAACCACTCTCCAAGACTCCTGGAGAGGGATTTTGAGGATACTTCAGAAATCAGTTGAGAGACAGAAGAGACAGGCGGACCGTCTTCGTCAACAAGAGCGCAAGTTTAAACCTGGAGATAAGGTTTGGTTGTCCTCGAGGAATATCAGACTGAAGACGCCTACCCCGAAGCTAGCTCCAAGGTTCCTTGGTCCTTTCCCTATTCTGGAACAAGTAAACCCTGTGGCGTATCGTCTTCTCCTTCCGCCCTCCATGAAAATTCCGGCGGTATTCCATGTCTCCCTCTTAAAACCTTTTATCCGAAGTTCCTGTTCCCCTCATCATCACTACAGACCTCCCCCAGTCACGGTACAAGGACAACAAGAGTTCGAGATTCACTCTATCATTGACTCACGAGTCCCTAGAGGCAAGGTTCAATTCCTGGTCCACTGCAAAGAATACGGACCAGAGGAGCGTTCTTGGGTTTCTCGGCAACAACTCCATGCCCCTGCCCTGCTTAGACGATTCCACCAGAGAGTTCCCTTGAAGCCTTGGGAAGATCGTCCGGAGTCTGATCCTCGAGGGGGGTACTGTAAGGGATCAGGTGGCACGTCCTGCACTGCGTGCCTCCTCCTCGCTCACCCCGGTTCCCGCAGCCGTCGCTGCCTCGGTCCTTCCTCCCGTTCCGGTGCGGGCAGCTCCCTCCTCCTTCCCAACGTCTGACGGGTCCCGCTTGGGTCGCGTGCGCCAGCCCGACAACATTACAGGGCGCGCGCGGACCTGTGCTTCTTGTAGGCAATCGCCTGCTGCTGTCCATGCTTCCAGCCATCGCGGGACACCGCGCAACGCACGCTAGCAGCGCAACCAGCATTAATCCTTCCCCCTGGTTCCTTGTCCTATACCTGCAGCCTTGGGGACGCAGCTCCGCTCCTCCCCCTTTCCCATTGGCCCCTGCTCTCCATTTAGTTCCGCTTCCTACGTTTAGTCAGCGCTCAGCATAACCTTCTGTAGCTCCGTGCTGTCTGGTTGTCTCTTGGCTCTCTCTTGTGTTTTCTAGTCTCCTTGTTCCTGACTTGGCCCGGCTACGTACCCTCTCTGGATCTGGACCCCTGGCTACGGACTCGACTACGCTTCTCTCTCCTCCCCACGGACACGGCAAACGGACTCACGACTACGCTTACCTCTCTTCTCCTCGGACTCAGCAAACGGACACTCACTACGCGGCTCTCTCTACTCCCAGACCATTGGCTTACGGACTTGACTACTCTACCCTCTGGAACCCAATGCCCGGCAAGTACCCCACTAATCTTTCTCTACAGCCCAAGACCCGGCTTCACTCAATACCACACTCCGGGCACGCCCCCCTTGCTGTGGGTGCGTGGGTTCTCCCTTCTCCACCTCAGTACCGGGGTCTTGTCTGGTTTGCGGGCAGCACGCGCGTTACACTATTGCAGCTCGGTAATGTATTGTGTATACTCGGCCTCCTGCTGAGATACAATTATAGTGAGTTTGTTCCTTAAACCACAGTAGGTTGAGACATTAAGTATCTAAATTCCCACCTCAAGTGGACACTCCTTTAGCTATACCATCCTCTGCTTGATTTACACTGTGGGTGGTGCAGTGTCTCTGTATTTCAATAGGCAGCAGACACTGATTTATGAACCTTTGAGACTATATCAATTTATTTATTTTATTTATTTATAAAATGTGTTACCAGGCAGTAATACAGTGAGAGTTACGTCTCGTTTTCACGCATGTCCTGGGCACAGAGTTATGATGACAGATACATGGTTACGAATCCATAGTTACATTACGTGAGCAGGGTTATACATTATCTACAAGACATTGCATGCACAGTTAAAGATAATATATTATAGGCATATTGCGTATATATCAATAGCCTGCTTCACCCCACCCGAAGGTGTTTTCTCCTCCTTGTTCATTTCGACTTGGGACCACATATAAACCTTCAATTAAGTTGAATATTTAAGACGTTGCCAAGTGATACATGAGATAATTATTGGCATCTACTATAAGCACACACCTACCTCCATTTTTAATTGTTTTTACACCAGTTCTTTTTCGCCGTTTTTGCAGGACCCATTTATTTTATTATATTTAATAAAGTGTATATTTTATTACTACGGGGTGTATTCCTGAGTGCAGCCTAAAGGGAATCCTTTCTTTCCTTGTATTACTCAATTATATTCCCTGCTAGCACCACCCTCCCCCTCCTTTGGGTTCCTAATTAATTAACAATTATATACATGCCCTCTTGATGTGGAGCAGGGTTTTCTTAACCCCTTAGGGGCTGTCACCTTTGTGTGTACATATAATATATGTAGCCCCGGTGCCCTCCGGCTCCCAGAGACCCCCTTCCTTTGGGTCAGCGCGGTCGCGGGTGCCGCCGGAGGCAGCGACGGACCCGCCGCCGGCTGTTCCCAAAGGTGGGGGCTGGAGCAGGGAGTGATCCGAGCCGTAGGAGGCTCGGCGGCGCACCCGGCTAGCGGGGGCCGCCATTGTTGTTGCGTGTGCATGCGCCGGGGTCGCGCATGCGCGGATCAGGTTAGGGAAGAGACCAGGGAGTTGCCGGCGGCCCTGAGTAGTCACGCATGCGCAGTGATAAGCGCGCGAATGCTAGCCTACCAGGGAAGGCTCTTGGAAGGGAGCCTCAGCAGCGCCCCACGTGACGCCAGGGTGCCAATAGGGCTGAAGGATTGCTCTGGAGACCTAAATAGATACATTTCGCGTGCTGAGCCCACGCTAGTCAGTCGGCGCCAGGAGCAGCTAGGGGAAGGAGGTAGGGTGCAGGAGTCAGTGACTCCCTGCACTAGGCCAGCAGCCCCCTAGGCCCCAGATAGCTCTGAGTCACCAGTAGTTTGAGTGTTGTAGGGACAGGCCCCAGGTTAGGGACCCGGCCTCTTACTATTAGAGTTAGTTAGGGACTCAGCAGACGCTGCGCGTCCGTCCAGAGGGTTGGGCGACGATCTTCGTTGTTGCTGCAGAGGCCATCTGGGTGGGATCACCCCGGACGGTAGAGCCTGTGTTCATCTGTCATCGGATCCTTTGCGAAGCTCCGTTGCAGGCCCGAGCACTGCAGGTAACCCTCATCAAGTGCACCAATGATACTATTAGATTCACACGGGACCAGTGACTGCGCAGTCACACATATCATCTCACTAGGAACGGTGGGAAACGTACTGTGTGTGTGTGGTTACTGGACACGGGGTGGGATCACCTGGTGAAGGGGGTAGCATCCTGCGAGACGCAGTAGTTAGTGTCTCCTCTAGAGAGGGACACCCGTTGATCTGTTGATTGTTATGTATGAGTATGGTTGCACTAGTAAAGGTATTGGCTGTTTTACCTACTGTGTGCTGAGTGATATATATTGTCCTGCGAGGAACCACTCCCCCTCTGGTGGGAGCCATCGCAGGTGGAGGCGCTGCACCGAGTACATGGTTACTCATAATATACTTGCCCCAGGTTCCCCGTGGCGGAAGCTCAGCTCTCCTGGGAGCCTAACAGGTAAAGCACCACACCCGGTAACAGTAGGTTCTCCGCACTCACACTATATCTGCGATTGGGTGGGGGAATACCCGTTACATATATATACATAAATACACACAGATATACATATATATATATACACATACATACATACACACACTTGAAAATGTCTAAAATATAATAAACTGTAAATATTATAGATACATGAATTCATTACACGCTCTCTAGCATTCAGTTGTTTGCCAATAAAGGAGTTGAGATATCTATCTCTCGGTGATTCGCTTGTGGGATGTAAATTTTTGTCCCACTACATTTAAATAATTGATCTTGACCCAGAAGAGAGAGAATTCCCAGAGGGACCTCAATTAATCACCTCTATGGGTCTGACAGCCTGATGACCCTTTACACAAGGAGCTCTTTTACATTCACTGCTGCATCTTTCTGAGGTTCAAGGTAGCTAGGTATGCAGCGTATATATTTACATACAGTAGGCGTTCAATTACATACAGAGATAGGCCATTGTATGAGCAACTTCTTATCACCATCCACCCACTGACCTCTGATAAATCACAAGTGGTGGAGTAAAGCTGAGCTAAGAGCGGTATAGTAGCAGGGGATGAAAGGATAATCATGGTGCAGTCCTCTGTCTCCTGCTGTCCTGCATCGTCCCCTCTGCTCGCGGTTGCGCACGCTATGGCGTCTGCGGCACAAATGAGATATTGCCCTCTACGGGGCCGACCCAAGTCACTGCCTGCGTGCGCCTGCAGAAAGCGCAATGCGCGACCACCTTTGCCAAAAGACAAGAAATGTGTCTCTTGGTGCGGCGGCCGAGCGCTGGCTACGTCATGGCGACGGTTCAGCCAATGAGGCGAACCAGCTACGTGACATCACAACGCCCCCCTCACCCCCATCACGATCTCCTGATCTTCTCTGGACGTGCATCCCAGACCGTAGATCGCGACTGAAGCTGGTTCACGCACCGCCAGGTGCTCCGAGACGCGCGTTCACGCAGTGACTGGGGCTGTGGTTACTCTGTCCAAGAAAAACAAAAATCTTCCGTATACAGTAATTGACCTTTTAATTCTTTTCTTTCCCCCTCCCCACCTTGCCCACATTGTGAAATTCTCCATCAGATTTCAAGTTTGGAGAAACATTCATTTAAAAAACAAAATAGCCACGAATCACTTTTAAGGCTATTCACAGATTGACACGTTCCTCGATGCTTCTCAAAACCAAATCACACGTTGGAGAAAGTTACTTTTCCTTCTGGATTCAGAAAGGGTCTTGTTGTAACCCTGTGTGTTCTTTGGCCATTATTTAACATGCTGTAAATCCGTCTTCCCCAGTCCCGGAGAAGATATGTATCCCGTTCATTTCAGTGGAGCTAAACTCTTAAACCAGCACAGGGAAGAGGACTTCCCAGCATAATGAATAAGGGACATTTTCCTGATGGAAACAGGGGGGACTGGGATACTGTATATAAGGACGATGGTACAAACAAAAAAAATCTTCCTATTTACAAACTAAATAGCAACACTTTTTCTTATACAGCACTGACGGTGTACGCAGGCCTGTATATAGAATTTTGCTGGCACAGTGAGTCCCTGGTCCATAGAACTTACAATCGAATTGCAGTGCTTAAGGCACAGGGAGATAAAGGGACTTGCCCAATTTCATAAGGAGCTGACACTGGGGTTTGAGCCTGGCTCTCTCACTTGGAAAGAGAAATGGAGGACAGGGCACAGGGATTTGAAAATAAAAAATATTTATTAATGCTAACACGACGTTTCGACCAAAATGGTCTTCATCAAGTTCACAAAATGGCGTAATGAACACTTTTTTGCACTTGAGAAAGACCATGTTGGCCGAAACGTAGTGTTAGTTTTAATAAATATTTTCTATTTTCAAATCCATGTTCCCTGTCCTTCATTTCTCTTTGTATGCTGTGGATTGGATGCAGCCTTTCATTCATGGATAGGAGCACCGGTAACTGTATCATCTCTTATTGAAGTGAAACTTCTTTCGTGGCACTTAGTCCTGATGGGACAAAACTGGATAGATGGGAGACGAAATGTGAAATGGAAGTGACGTCACGTAATGGACGCCGCTCCCCTCACACGTCCCCTGTCACATGCGGCGGCGATAGCCGCCGGCGCCGCTCCTAATGGCCGCCACACCCTCCCCACACCCCCCCACACCCCACACCCCTGCTGACATATGCGGCGGCAATTGTGGCCACTACTAACTGCCGCTGTTCCCCGCCCGCTGCCATGCCGCGTATGCGCAGTTGTGATGGTGCCGCTGACGGACGCCACGCATGCGCAGAAGCGGCTGGCAGCGGCGCCGTTCCCCCCACACGCTCCTAACGCCCATTTGCAGCAGCGCCATTCCGCCCTACTGACGTGGGCGTTTGCGGGCCCCCTGCGCCCGCAGGAAGCGGTGGCACACGGCGCAAACCCGGCCGCGACCCACGCGGCACAGGGGCTCGGCGCCGGCAGCAGGCTCCTGCTTCTGGAAGAAAGGGTGACCCTGGCGGGCCGGGCAGCGAATGGGTAACCTCCCCTCTCGCCCGCAGTCACTCATGCCCGTGCAGGGCGCATGTACCCCGGGGGGGGGGAGGTGTACGCAGAATTTGCGGAAGGGGGGGGGGGAGGTGGTGCACAATGTTACACCCCGCCCCTGGCTGCAGCAGGGGACACACACACTTACTGGCACAGATACACACACTGACTGGCACACATACACACACTGACTGGCACAGATACACTGACTGGCACAGATACACACACTGACTGGCACAGATACACACACTGACTGGCACACATACACACACTGACTGGCACAGATACACTGACTGGCACAGATACACACACTGACTGGCACAGATACACACACTGATTGGCACACATACACACACTGACTGGCACAGATACACACACTGACTGGCACAGATACACTGACTGGCACAGATACACACACTGACTGGCACACATACACACACTGACTGACACACAAACACACACTGACTGACACACATACACACACTGACTGACACACACACACGGTGACTGACCCACGCTCACTGACCCCCCCACACACACTGACTGTACCACACTGACTGGCACACACACATACATACACACTGACTGACACACACACACACAAAATGACTGACACACACACATACACAAAATGACTGACACACATACACACACACTGACTGACACACATACACACACTGACTGACACACATACACACACTGACTGACACATACACACACACTGACTGACACATATACACACACTGACACATACACACTGACTGACACACATACACACACTGACTGACACACATATACACACTGACGGACACACATACACACACTGACTGACACACATACACACACTGACATATACACACACTGGCACACAGACACACTGACACACTGACACACTGACACACACATACACACAAGGAATTCACACTTAGTGCAAATAGCTAATACAGGGTGTGTGTGCCGAGCACGCGCATTATAAGTCAAATTTATTTGCGTTTTGTCAATGAAATTGTATTTTGATTTTTAATTAAAACATCACCAACACAAATACAATTTCTGTGACAAAAGTCAAAGAAGTTTCACTTACTATGCGCGTGCTCAGCACACACAGCTTTTTTTTATACTACTTGGTGTGCAGAACTTATCCTCTCCCGTATCTCTCACTTGGAAGGCAGCATTCTTATTTCTACGCTCTGGCGTCGCTACATCGATTACATTCTTTACTTAGAGGGGTAGTATAGAGTAAGGGTCTCCAAACCTTTCAGTACGAGGGACACATCGTATATTCTACATATTTTCGAGGGCCAAAGAAAAAAAATCTTTTTATCATTTTATATATTTTAGAAATGAATGAATAAGTTTTATTTGGATCTTTTTTGGGGGGAAATCAGCACGATTATGATTCAGAACAAAAGAGAAATGTGACAATTACAGAGAAAGGACGCCGTGCTTACACTGGGAAATTATATATAATGAGCAAAAATATATATATTTCAAGTTGCTGCGGGCCGGATAAAATCTTGTGGGGGGCCTGATGTGGCCCCCGGGCATAGTTTGGAGACCCCTGGTATAGAGGAACTAGAAATATTAATTTCATATCTCAATGTAAATATCTGCAATTTTAAATTCACGTGCAAAATCAACAGACAAGTTATTGAATTTTTAGATCTGGAATTATATATATATATATATATATATATATATATATATATATATATATATACATGCAGTCCTCATTTTACAACGCTTCGCTTTACAACGAATGGCTTATCCAACGCTATGCAATGCATACCTATATTCATTTTTACAACGCCAAAACGGCTTATCCAACGCTCTTACGACGCTTTGCAACGTTGTGTATGTGTGTATATATATATACACATTCACATAAACAACGTTGCAAAGCGTCGTAAGAGTGTATATACTGTATAATATTATACTATATAATATTATACTATATAATATATTATTTATTATGTTATATTATATATATAATACAGTATATACACTATATAATTTATGTGTGTGCTGCATATCTTATTGCCTGCATAAAATATTTGATGTATTTTAGTGTTAAAAATGCCTTCAGGAACGGAACCTTTCATTTAAACAGTGTTCCTCTGGGAAAACGTGTTTCGCTTTACAACGTTTCGCTTTACAACGCCATTTTGAGTAACGCATTGTGTCGGATAACCGAGGACTGCCTGTAGTTGAAAATAAAATTCACACCAGAACTTACTGGAAAGAAGTGCAGTCCAACAATGATTTACTATCTGATAGCCTTCACAATCCAGCATGGATGTGTAACATTCCTAAAGGTGAATTCATTAGATTGAAACGCAGTAGCACTCTCAGTGACACATTCATCACACAAGCAGCAGAATTAAATTCTACATTTTTAGAAAGGAAATATTCAGTTGAAAAACTAGACCCCACCATGTCACAAGTTCAACAAATGGATAGAACCCCATTCCTCCCTTCTAAGAATAAAGGCACAAATATAATGGATGACATACCGGTACCATTCATCACACAATACAATCAATTGGCCCCCGTTATATAGAAAATATTTCAAAAACATTGGCCTATATTGAAAAAAGAAACACATTTGACTTCTATACTTCCAAATGCACACAGAATAATTTTCACTAAGCAGCTCATTTAAAAACGAGACTGGTCCCTAGCTGCCCAATAACACATACGAATAGGACTACATCTCAGATTAGTAGGGTTATTATATTTGCATTCAATGCACTGCTTGCCATTTTAGCACCAGTGGATCGACTTTCAAATCTAATGCCACATCCCGAGGTTATAACATCTCCACCTGTATGAATTGCAGTAGCTCGTTTGTCATCTATCCCCAGGAATGTCCCCGCGGTCTGCAGTATGTGGGTATGACCAGCAGACCCATTAAGTGAAGGCTCCATGAGCATATCTATAACATCAACAAAGGGGTTTAATCACTCATAGTATGTAACATCATTTTTGCCTCCAACACCACCAGAATCCACGTGGACTCTTATGTAGAGCCATTGAAGCTCCCACTCGTCATTGGAGAGGAGGAGACAGAGCCAACCAGTTGGCCAGGCGAGAGTCATACTGGATATATGAGCTCCAATCCTTAGCTCCCAAAGGACTAAATATTGAATCTGACCTAAATGCGTTTCTCACGGAAGAGTCAATTCTTTGTCTCTACATAGGCAGCGAGCTCTGTCTGCGGGTCTCTCCTCGTTTCTTTCCCCTGTATCACATCACTTAATGATACATTTATACAATAACATATTCTTATATGTGCAACAAAGTTGCAGAAATAGATTAATGTGCACATAAATGTTATCACACACAAATTATACAGCTCTACTGGGAAATTGTTCCCTATGAGTCAAAGTGTCGAATGACAAATATCACACGAATCAGGACAAGAAACAATTTAAGTTTGCTGAAGTCATGAATAGTAAGGTAGAAGTAATCTAAGTTGGCTGAAGTCGTAAACAGCAATGTAAATAAATATGAAGTTCAATATCAATTGCATACATCACTGCAACATATGCATTTTTGTCAAAGATGAAAAGAACGACATCCAATTTTAGATAAAAAAATATCTCACCACAGCTAAGTCATTAATATTATTTACAGGTAGAATCAGGTTTTGTGACAAGAAGTCAACGAGACACAAGCAGGGATTTCGGATACTGGCGTAGAAAACCACTCGATCTCCATGGAGAGGGTAAGTAGGAACCAGCTGGTCTGGGACACAGATCCTCAAAGGGGATTTCGTTTTGGTAGCAGCCAGAGACGAGGCGACATCCCCCGATTCTATATCCAAAGGCGCATATTATACCTGCTTCCTGTAAGCAGGACAGCCGGTCCCCACTTGTGTTTTGTTTATAATGTCACGTTGTTTTTAAATATTTTTTTATTAAATGTATCTTCATTCACTCCACCTATTTTTCCCTTTAGTCATCAATACCTCTATGTCATCTATGTTTTAAAAACATCTAAAGGCTACATTCTCTATACCATACAGTATTATGCTATGTTTTTCTTGTTGGCTTCTTTTCATGTGCCGAGACCATCATCCGCTGTACCACGAATTTTGGAGTGGCCAGGACATTTTTTCACCCAGGACACTTTCCGGCTGTAAGTAGTACATCCATATAATATTACCATCCTGTGACTATTTGTCAGGCGCTATTCCAGTATCCCTCTGTTGCATTCTTTTTTTTATTATCAAATCATTTTTATTAGTTTTTCAGTTATATTTGGTGGGGGGGGGGGGCGGGGAGGGGTACAGAACAAAGGAGGGAAAAGGCAGAAGGGGGACAATAAAACTAACACAATTAGATCAACAATACAATACAAAAATAATAATATTAATAATATTAACAGTAGAAATAATATTTAACAGTACTAATAACAAAATATGGGGGGGGGGCGGCAAGAGACACTAGTGGTACTAATACTAGCAATTTTTCTGCATAAATTTGTTTCGATTTATAAATCTTGTATTGTTGCTATGTCTTCTGGAAAGGCTCTTATCCAAGGGTTCCAGACCTTTTCAAATCTTTCCGTAGAGTTGTTCATAAATGCCGTGAGTTTTTCCATTTCTAGAACATGTCTAACGTTTTACTGAACGATCTGATAGGACGGCACATTTGTCTGCTTCCATTGAAGGGCTATTGTACACCTTGCTGCAGTCAGAAGATGTGCAATTCATTTGTTCATTGCATACAGTATGATACATTGGGCACAGGTTTCCCCAAAATCATTACCACAGGATCCATTGGCAGAACAACCCCAAGTACCCTGGTGATCTGTCTCTTCATTTTTCTCCAGAAAGGACCAGCCTTTGCACATGTCCAGAAAATATGATACAATGTACCTCTACAGCCACAATTTCCCCAGCATGGAGCACCTGCTCATTTATAAATATGAGCTAATCTGTCCGGTGTTAAATACCACCTCATCATAATCTTATATCTGTTTTCCTTAATTATAGTGCAAACAGACGAGCTTGCTGCAGCCTCCCATATCCCTGTCCAGTCCTCTCCAGAAATTAATTTTCCTATATCTTTCTCACACAGAGTCATGTGAGGGCTTTTCTTTCTTATCTGTAACAGGTGCTCCCCCACCTTCTGGGAGATTTCACTGTTACCTGGGGTTGTTGTGCTGCTCACCTGCTAGGCTTACAGGATACTGAGTGTCCGCCGGTGTTAGTTGGGGACTAAGAAGACGGGCTTTAGGGTTCTTCTCAGTTCTTTATGGTGGCAGCGCCTCCATCTCCAGCAGGCCCCAACAGAGCTGGGTGCAGTTCCTGCAGGAAACCCCTCGTGCACTGCCCCTGACAAACTGCAGTCTCAGGCAGGAGTATAAAACTAAGGGTGGTTCTTTATTCTTCATACAGCATACCAACATGTACACTTTTCTCTCTCTGGTCTCTGGAATCAACCCAAGGAGCTTGAGGCCCCAAAAGCTCCATCCTCTGCTCCCTTACTCCCTGGTGGAGTAAGGGGTAGTATCCCACTCCCCTGCAGGAGGGGGGAGGGGGTGGGGGGGATGTAGGCCAGAGCCCTGGCTCCACGCTTTCAACTCTCAGCACAGAATAGACTAGAATTTGGAACTGCAGCCCCTTATGTACCCAGGTGGATGGTCCCAGGTCTGAGCCCCTGATAGGGCAGCACACAGGCCTTAGGTCCATCCCCCCTGTCACTCCAGGGAGTTGTTTACTGCTGCACCAACATGGGCATAGCTTTAACCCTAACACTGCCTGCGCTGGTACCAGGGTTTAGGTGTTTGGTAGGGCAGATTAGTAGCCAAAAGGATACATGGCTACATATATATAGAACTCAGAACAGCATATATACCCCTTTCTGATGTGTTTGTATCGTGCACATCTCTTCAAATACAGTTGGGTGTGTAATGCCTTGTGGAAAACATTTTGAGATAATAAAATGCCTAATTTGTGTATCTGAAATGTTCAGAAAATGGAATATTATATTTTTCTTGAATTTCTTCAACTTTATATAATTTCCCCAGAAACATCCTGATTATAGGCTAAAGCTATACAATTCTGGGCATTATTGAAATCCCTGCTCTCTGATTGGTTACAATTCCGGGCATTATTCATTCAGTAATGCCTGGAATTTTTGCAGCTTGCAATGTGTTTATTTCCAATGTGTTTATTTCCCCCCAATCAGCTTTTTTTTTTGTCAGAACAGCTTTGAGATAGGGCAGGGGATTGGTCAGGAGGCAGGAACGGTTCTCAGACAGGGCAGGGAATTGGCCAGATAGCAGCAGCAGGCAGTGACTTCTCCCCTTCCCTCTGTGAACACAGCTTCATTTTGAGTTGAGGAGCGAGAGAGAGTTTTTTTGTAGCTGCAAAGTAAGTGGCTGTCAGCAGTTTGTTTGTAGCTGCAGTTTCTCTGTGTGTGTGTGTGTGTGTGTATATGTATGTAGCTGCAGCTTCAGAGTTTGTGTGTGTAGCTGCAGTTTGTGTGTGTGTTTAGCTGCAGTGTGTGTGTGTGTGTGTGTGTAGCTGCAGTGTGTGTGTTTGTGTGTGTGTAGCTGCAGCGTGTGTGTGTGTATGTGTATACAGATGGGACAGACGGGGCGGCAGTGTGTGGTTATAGATATCTGCAGTGTAAGAGTATATAGAGGTGCTTGGATGTATTTACCATTTTATTTTAATTTAAAAAATCTATATAACTATACAAAAGTGTCTATTATTTATGAAAAAAGCCTACATTTAGCCTATAATAGTAATAATCCCCTCAGAACAGGGCATTACTGGCCAATAATGCCCTGGCTGGGTTAAAGTCCCTCGGCTTCGGATGCGCATGCGCGGCGGGCTGGAGATGGCAGTGTGAACGCGCGGCTCCATTACCCGTCGGCAGAATTATAAAATTATATCAGTGAAATACCAAACAGAGCAGGGGCAAAACACCACACACAGAACCCCGTTATCCCAAGGCACATCTTGATCCCATCGGCGGAGCAATGGCAACACAGAGGCAGAAACCAAAGGCAAAGGCAGATGTCAGGTCTTACTTTGCCAACGCAGGTAAAGCGGGAACCACAGACCACTCTGCAATCTCGGACTCGGATTCGGCCCAGGAGGCAGAGGGAGCCCAAGCAGGTCACACTAAAATCATTAAAAAGGAGATAGCAAGGCTCCTCACAGACCTGAAAACGTTTTTTAAAGGAGAAGTGGAAAGCCTCAGAAAAGACATAATCCAGATAGGCACCCGCACCAGTGAACTGGAGGACCGCATGGAGGACAGCCATAGGAGACATCAGGAAACGGGGGGCTCTAGAGGCCAGGATTGCGGAATTGGAAGCCAGGCAGGAGGACAATGAAAATCGAGACCGGCGCAATAACCTGCGAGTGAGGGGGATACCAGAAGAAGTCATAGACCCAGAAGCCCTGCTTGCCCGGTGGATGGCATCCCTGCTACCGGGTAAGGCGGAGGCTGAACTAACCATGGACCGCTGCCACAGAGCTCTGCGTTCAAGGCCCCTGCCGTCGAACCCCCCGAGGGATGTCATCCTCCGGCTACACCACTTCAAAACGAAGGAGGAGGTGTGCAGAATAACAAGGGCCACCCCACACATAACATTTGAAGGGATTACCTTGTCCGTCTTCCAGGACATCTCCCCCCTAACCCTTGCCCGCCGAAGAGCTGTGCTCCCTGTAACGAAGGAGCTCAGGGATAGAGACATTAGGTACCGGTGGGCCTTTCCCTTTGCCCTGGTGGTGATCAGGAATGGCCGCTCTCATGTGCTGAGGCAACCCTCTGAGAGCGTGGCCTTCCTCAAAAAACTGGGAATCAAGGGGGCTCCCAATACCCCGCGAGGGGCGAGTAATGCCCAAACAGAGAGGCAGGAGACGGCCCCAGCGTCCACGGAGCCCTGGGTGGAGGTGCCCTCCTCGGCGCGAGAGAAGAGAACAGAGAGGGTGACGAGCGAAGAGAGAAACAGCTAAGGCCCGGAGCGGAATACCAACAAATAAAAAAAAAAAAAAGCAAAATAACAAAAAAAACACACCACTCTACTCAGGGGGGTTCCAGTCACGGTTGACACCCACCCTCGGAGTGATTAGAAGACGCCCTCCCAAAGAACCAGCTGTCAGAGATGGCAAAATCCTGGGCAATAAAGAACTATCCAACAAAATGGCCGGTTGATCATACCTGTATCAGAATAGGTAGAGGAGGCGCGGAGCTTCAATGGCGGCGAGGAATTGGCGCGAAGGTTCTGCTCCGCTGAGACGGCCCGCCCTCCTCTCCGCCCTCTCTCGTCCAGAGACAGCCCACGAATGCGAACCTCCCGCCTGGCCAGATGACGTCATCAGCAGAGTCGCGCGAGACGCGACTACTCCGCAAGACCAACGCGAGACCTAAAGAGCCGGTGGAGCCCGCGAGACCTCAGAGGAGGGAGTACCGGTGCCTGCAGCCTCCGGAGTGGAACTTCCTGCTGGACGCACTCGAGCTCTAGCCCGGAGGAGATAAAGGAGGGACAATACTAGAGAGAGCAAGCATTTAGGCGCCCACATACGGGGGGGAGGGCGCGAACACTAGGGGGAGCTGGGGGAGTTGTATTACCAGACGGACAGAGGAAGCTGGACATGGCCAAAAGAACCTGCACAGGGAGTTTAGAAGGGGCGGACAAGGTTACTAGGGAGTGGGTAATTGTTACAGGGGTTAGGGGGGTGGGTTACTATTTAGGGGAGGGGGGAAGTGGTAGTTATAGAAATAGTTATAGTTGTGGATAAGTTAAAAAGTTTGGTTGCTGACAGAAACAGATGCCGGCGGGGGGAAGAGGCGCGTTGCAGATCCTACCCGCAGGCATGCGCTTCACAGACGAGGTCGCGGCCCTAGGCCGTACCCACGTCAAAGTCCCGGGAACCCGTGGTCGACAAGAGAGGCCATGGGGTTGGACCAGGAGGGAGGGGGGTCCGGAGGAAGAATATCCTTCCTGGGCATCGAACCCGAGGTCCAGCCGGACCAATACGGTTCTGTATGTTGATATATGTTCTTTATGTTTTTCCCCAGTGTTTTCTTCCCTCCCCACCTCTGGTCCTCACGGCGAAGAAAAGGAGTCACCCCTCCACATCGGACGACGAGACACTTCCTGCTATGCAGCATCAGCCCTAGGTAGGCACGAGTCCGGCCATTTGCACAGCCACCCACCTCTCACAAATACATGGCGGTAACATTCTTATCGCAGAATGTTAAGGGGTTCAATAGCCCGACTAAAAGAAAGGTCGCCTTCTCCGAATTTAGGCGGCGAAAAGCCGACGTTTTATTCTTACAAGAGACACATTTTAGTGCCCAAAACACCCCGAAATTCTTAGATAAGCAGTATGGTCAGGTATTTTTGTCATCGGCCAAAGAAAAGAAAAAAGGGGTAGCAATAATATTCCACAACAGGGCCCCCTTTCAAGTGGAGAAAGTCAAACGAGATCCTGGCGGGAGGTATATCATCCTAGTGGGCCTTTTAAAACAGAGCAGATTGACACTGGCGAACGTCTATGCCCCAGGCTCAGGGGAACCTCAGTTCTTTGCCGAGTTCTTTCAGACACTCCAGCGAATTGTGGAGGGACAAGTAATACTGGCAGGGGACTTTAACAAAGTCATGGACCCAAGGATAGACCGCTCCCCACTAGCTCAGACCCAGAGGAGAGAGGGTAACGGGCCAATGCTAAAAGGCCTAAGACAGATGGGCTTGATAGATATTTGGAGAGAACATCACATTGCTGGCCAATCGTTTGAGTGTCATCCTGCCGGGGCTTATCTATCCCGACCAAGTTGGCTTCATTACCAACAGACAGGCGGCCGACAATACTAGACGGATTGTAGATATAATTGACTTCGTGGAGGCCAACGGGGTCGGGGGTGTTGTTTTAAGCTTAGATGCAGAGAAGGCCTTTGACAGGATAGACTGGCCATACCTGGAGTCCACGCTTGGAGCGTTTGGGTTTGGGGGCAAGTTCCAGAGGGCAATAAAAGCGTTATACAGTGCGCCTGCAGCTCGGGTGGTTCACCAGGGGTTTCCCTCAGAGCTGTTCCCAATTAAAAGTGGTACGAGACAGGGTTGCCCGCTATCACCCTTGTTGTTCGCCCTATGCATTGAACCACTAGCAGCCCAAATTCGTAACAACAAAGATATCACTGGAGTACAAATACACTCGCAAGAACACAAAGTGGCTTTGTACGCAGACGATATTATTCTAACCCTGACGAAGCCGCTAATCTCGTTACCTAACCTGTTCAGGCTTCTAGAACAATTTAACCAGATCTCGGGGTTCAAGATTAATCAGACAAAATCAGAGGCCCTAAGTCTTAATATTCCCCGAGAAATGGAGAAGCTGATTGAACTCAACTTTGAGTTCAAGTGGAGGCCCTCCTCCATAAGATACCTAGGGGTGTATATCACAAAAAAGATAGGCTCCCTATATCAAGCAAATTACCCCAGTCTATTGAAAACTCTAAAAAAAGAATTACAAGGCACTATCCTCTGTGCTCAACTCGCTCTCGGTCTGGGAAGCATCTAAAAGTAGTCGCTCGCTGACCTCCAAACATACGCTCATGGCCCCCTTATATGGTAATCCGGATTTTGCTCCCGGTCTAGCGAACAAGAGTTTCCCATTGTGGCGCAAATTGGGGTTGAGGAGGTTGAAGGATCTGGAGGGTAGTAACACAATTAAATCTTTCGAGCTTTTAAAGTCAGAAACGGACATCCCCAACACAGAATTCATTAGATACCTCCAGGTCCGGGCTTTTTACAACGCACATCCGGTGAGACCACCGCTAACAAAGTTTGAACAGCTCTGCGTGAGAGGAACAAACACGCGGGGACTGATTTCTACCTTGTACAGAGACGTGGTCGGTACTGACAAACCAGTTACAGACAAACCTAGATTTATGGCCCAGTGGGAGTCGGACCTCCAGTGCACACTAGAGGACGAGGACTGGACGGCGATTTTTAGAGCGGCAGCGAGTAGCTCCATCTGCACGACCTTGAAGGAGAACTCATATAAGGTAATGTTGCGCTGGTATCTCACCCCAGTTAGATTAGCTAAATTCGTCCCAGGCTCTTCCCCGCTTTGCCCTAGGCAGTGCGGGGAACGGGGGGACTTGGTGCACATGCTGTGGTCTTGCCCGAGAATAGTACCGATTTGGACACAGATTAGAGATTGGCTACAGAGGCTCTTCCTGGGCCTCCAAATTACGCTTGACCCATGGGTGTTCCTATTAAGCAAACCCACAGATGAGGTTTCGCGCTCAGGGAACAGATTAATAGCACATTTTGCAACGGCTATGAGGTGCGAGACAGCAGCATTATGGAACCAGAACGTAATCCCATCACTAGCAAAGATCAGGAATAGAATTTGGTTCATATGCCGAATGGAAAAATTAACGAGTCTAATCAACGACTCCGGCGACAAATTCCAAAAAGTCTGGCTGCCCTGGTTGGCACAGACGGACATCCAGGGAGTGAACGATGCCACGATATGGCTATAATTTAAAGGAAGTGAGTTCTCCTATGAGGGGTGCCAGGGAGTGGGATGAGAAGGACGGTCCGGACGTAGGGATCCCCCAGGTAGCAATAATTTGGCAGAGGCAGTGCAACCTTAGTCGAGAGGGTGGCGCGGTATCACGGCGATGGCAACTCGCTACTGGCGTCGGTTGGAAGGACATAGGATGAAGATTCTTCGCATATCCCCCTCCCCCTCCCCCTTCCCAATCCCTCCCCTCCCCCACTCTCCGTTGTAGTCATGTCTGAATGTTTGTGATGTCTTGTCGTATCCCCATCACGTCGTCTGTTTAGTGTTGTATGTCCCACAGATGGAGTTTATTTGTGTGCGTACTGCAAAAGTTGACATTATGTTTATTTCTTCAATGTATGTATACAAAAACCAATAAAAAAGAATGTTTAAAAAAAAAAAAGTCCCTCGGCTTCGCCTCGGGCCTTCAACTCTTCCAGCCAGGGCATTATTGGCCAGTAATGCCCTGTTCTTCGGGGATAATTACTTAATTATACCTCTTGTGATGCAGATATTATTCCTTCCTGGTATACATCCTGGGGGGGAATTCTTCATTCCTCCATAATGGAGTCATGTGTGAGGGTTGTCCCCTTAAACACTTTTTTGCCTCCCATGTATCTCAAACATTTAAGGTGCACTTAATAACTGGGTGGTTATACACTTCTTTAGGTCTGTTCTTTGGGGGATCCAATGAATCTATATTCTGCACAGGGATCTCACTTGCGTCTATATCCAGCCATTTAATGGCTTGTGTGGGTCTATGCCATGCCGGTAATGGCTTAATTGTGCTGCGGCATTGTGACGGTCGGAGGTAGTTGGCCTTCATTAATAAAGGTGAAGCCCGGTCGGTTACTTCTAGAGACCGTGGGTGATGGGCCAAGAGGGTTAGCTCTTGGGTCCAGTAAGGTAAAACCATATATTTTCTGTAACTCTGTTCCCCTTATACTATCCCCCATAGGGTTATAAGCTAGGAACCGTGTGTGTGGGGTTAACTATGTAAGCCCAGTGGGCCACTTAATGCATTCTGTGCAGTATTCCCTTTGATTCATGGGCCCGCAGCTGCCTGTGCAAGCTTATAAGTGGGTTGCCTTGTATGGGTGGCCTCTTATGAGAAATAGCTGCAGGGCAGAGACTTCTGGAACATGAGGAAAAATGGGAGATATTTGGGGGCAAATAGGGTCAACCTGTATTGCTTGCCAGCAAGGTATTAGAGCGGGGTCTAGAAGGCTTGTATGCTAACGTGGGTTTTAGAACCCCAGCTCGCAGATCACAGTTTTAGAGTGTCAGCTCTAGGGATCAAATTTTAGTTTGGCTGTGGTTTAAAACTACAATGCATTTTGTGTTTGTGCTGTGACTGCATACAGGACAAAAGGCAGCCAGATGTTGATTAGCATTTCAATGCCACAGCCCAAGTATAGGTATTCCCTGGGTTAATTGCAAAAGACATGCAGGTTTACATAGTTACATAGTAGATGAGGTTGAAAAAAGACGTAGGTCCATCAAGTTCATCCTATGCAAGATTTAGACAACAGATACTTTATCCTATATCTATACTTACTTATTGATCCAGAGGAAGGCAAACAAAAAACCCCATTAAGGGGAAAAATTAATTCCTTCCTGACTCCAAGAATTGGCAATCGGATTACTCCCTGGATTTGTGGCACATGGTGAGGGGGAAGGCTGTGAACAGGATATCTGGAGTAGAAAGCCTTTGTTCCAGCTAGACACGTGCAGAACCTACCCAGCGGGAGGTATGGGGCAAGCCAGGAAAACCGTTGCTAGGTTTCAAACTCATAGGCACGATTTCCATTGGCAAGTTTAGAATTTTCCCCTCCTATCATTGAATGCACAACCACAATTCGTGCTCTAATTGGCTGCCAGCCCCCTCAATGATACTGATATACATCAAGCACTATATAAGGGAGAGCAGTGTAGCAGATAGCTCTCTTTTTTGTTGGAGATTTGAAGAGACAAGGAGCTGCTGGCGGGCTTGTCAAAGGTGATTCTGGGTGAAAGAGCTATACACACAGAGAAGCATGGAGATGCCCAGCCAGCAGGCTGGAACCAACCGGAGCAAACAGGGTAACGCCTTTTGCTGAAGCAGGCACCCTGCAAGTAGGAAAGACCCAAGACCCCAGACCCCAGGAAGTGTGTATATTCTCTGTATTTTGTGTTCCTGTTTGTTTCTGAGGTCTTATCCAAATAAACCTGGTTTTATTTCACAGCCTTGTTATGGCTTGTGACTGATCCCTTAAATATAAATGTGCTAAAAGACCTGGGCTACCGGGACAGGCATAATATTTGTTTAGTGTTGGCAAGACCAGACCACCATCTGTTTTTAATGCACTAATTACTCTTCTTTTTACTCTTGGCTTTTTCTTTCAACAGGTAAATGTATAAATTTGCTATGCATATCACTCATAACTTTGGTTGGGACATTAATTGGAAGGCTATGAAATAGTTAAAGTAATTTAGGAAGGGAATTCATCTTTACCGATATTATTCTACCAGTCCACAAAATACATTACAGGCATACCCCGCATTAACGTACGCAATGGGACCGGAGCATGTATGTAAAGCGAAAATGTACTTAAAGTGAAGCTCTACCTTTTCCCCACTTATCGATGCATGTACTGTACTGCAATCGCCATATACGCGCATAACTGATGTAAATAACACATGTGTAACAGGCTCTAGTCCCCCTGCTTGCGCACAGCTTCGGTACAGGTAGGGAGCCGGTATTGCTATTCAGGACGTGCTGACAGGCGCATGCATGAGCTGCCGTTTGCCTATTGGGCGATATGTACTTACTCGCGAGTGTACTTAAAGTGAGTGTCCTTAAAGCGGGGTATGCCTGTACAGTATTTATGCCACTCCTCCAGATTTCTCTTAATTGCAAAACACAACTCTGACTAGTTAGCTTTATAGAGTTCCGAATACCTAGGGGTCAAATATACCCTCAGATATTTGACACTATCTTCTTTCCAGCGGAAATTAAAATTTAGTTTCAGTAGTTTTAGCATCCCTGTCTCCACTCCCAATGCTAGTGCTTCTGATTTTGTATTTATTTTATAATTTGAGAAAAAATTGAATGTTGAAATCTCTTCAAATAGATTGGGCAGAGATGTCAGTGGTCTGGTGAGTGTTAGTAAAATATAATTTGCATAGAGAGCTATTTTATATTCTCTGGACTGTTTTACCAAACCATTAAAATCTTTATTCATCCGAATTTTGTTTGCTAACGGCTCCAGACTTAGCGCAAATAGCAAAGGGGACAGTGGGCAACCCTGTCTGGTCCCATTATTTATATTGATCAATCCAGAGTTGATTCCAGACATTTTAAGCATGGTTTCCGGTTGATTATAAAGGGCCTTAATTCCATTTAATATATTTCCTTTGATACCAAATTTCTCTAAAGTTATAAACATATATGACCAGTCTACACGGTTGAACGCTTTTTCAGCGTCGAGTGAAATTAACAGTGTGGGTGTTTTTGATACATTTCCTGAAAGGGTGAGGTTTATCACTCTTCTAATATTATCAGTTGCTTGTCTCCCCAAAATAGAGGATATGGTGAGTTAGAGAAATTAGAGAGGGAGCAGAGACAAGACAATGCAAGAAGAGCTGGTCCACTAGGAGAGACGTCACCCGGCAGGTTCGCCCTCATTGGCTGAACTGCCGGGGGGCGTGGACTAGCGCTCCGTCGCCCGTGGCCATTTCCATTTTCAGGTGTTCCTGAAAAACTTGGCGCGCGGCGGCCCCCCCCCATTAAGGGGAGGGCTCTTGTCCCTGCAGCGTCCGCCAAAGCGGGCCCTGCAATAGCCAGCAGGGACCTGGCCTTAGGTTGGAAAGGTTGGCAGTGTAGGGTCTGAAGGAGCTTCTGGGACAGGCAATAGGATGGATAAGGGCAGGTACATGTGTGGAACCAGGGTTTGGTGAGAACACTTAGGTTGTGAGCTCTTCAGAGCAGCCACTTCTTTCCCCAATGTTTTCTATCATGTCCCATATTATTTTGTTGCGTATATTACAGCTGTGAAGCGCTAGCTACATGGATGGAGCTAGATACATGAAGATAGACATACTGTAACATGTTCCCACAGAGTATTAGGGGAAGATGGAGACAGCAGCAAAAGAATTTACGGGAGATTTTAGGCTGGTGGGCTTGGTGGGTGAGGAGGAGTTGGAGTTCATGGCTGGAAAAGAGATAACATTGTAGTAGAAAAGAGGATATGGAAAAGTGGACATTTTGGCGGAGTAATGGACTGAGAGCTGGTAGGGCAGATTGTTAGGGAACTTAGAAAAAGCATACAGAGCATGGAAGTGAAGTGAAGCAAACACCATCATTTATACCTAAGAGTTCAATGGCATGGGTAGCAGCAAACCGCAGACAAATGGCAGATACCGGCAGCACCCTTAGGCAAGTCTAGGGTCTGGGAAGGACAGAGAGTCCCTTAAGTGGAATGAGTAGGGGTGTGGAGTCCCACTCTGGCACCACAGGGCAATAGAATATTCCTGGCTGGAAGGCTGACGAATCCAAGCAGAGTGTGACGTAACCCTTTGCACGCTGCTCTGCTAGTGCTGTGCCAAGGGGGAGACTCTCTCAGGACTGGGTGAGGGTAGGAGAGCCCCTTCGTTGGATGTATGCCCCTGTTTGGGTATGCATGAAAACATGCCCTATTATAACTTTATCTGTCTGTGATGGACATAGTCGGCCCCCACAGTCTGTTCCCCCCCGAGGGCCATTGATACCCCAGACTGACATCGCCTGTATACCACAAACGTCCTTTTCCTCACCCCCCTATTCACATACACATGTTTTCTGTACCTCGCTCAAACAGCCTGAACGTCAGCCCCAAACACGCCTGGCTGCTCAGATCGAGGTGATTTAAGGTGAGTGAGACAGAAGTTCCTGCCGAAGTCGTCAGGAAGCGATCTGCGCCCCCCACCCCCCTGTTATCATCCTTATTTGTATTGCTTTCCAAAAAAACATTAGATGCGTATTTAGCCAATAATCTACTTTAATTAAGTAAAAGTTATTTCATTAATCTCGCTGCCGAGCTCGCCGAGCAGATGGCTTCACAGATCCAGCACGTCGGCTTAGTAAGGAAGCTGTACTGTGCCGCAGACTATCGCACACGCAATGCACTGAGCCGCAGACTATCGCACACGCAATGCACTGAGCCGCAGACTATCGCACACACAATGCACTGAGCCGCAGACTATCGCGCACACAATGCACTGCACTACAATTAATCGTGCTTTTCTGAGTTCACCTGCGGCGGCAACTAGAACTGGGAATTGTATTTGAGCGGGGCTGGGGGGAGGGGGGGGCGGTAATTATATTTGGGGGTGATACTGGTGGTAATTGTATCTGGGGGGCTGGCAGTGATGTTTGTATCTGGGTTTGGGGGTGTAATTATTGTGTGGGGGGTGGGTTGTATGGGTATTGGGGGGATTGTGTGTGTGTGTGTGTGGTCAGGGGAGGATGGGGAAATGAGTGTGGGGAGGGGGATTGAGGCAGAGTGATTGAGTGAGATAAAGCGCTGGAAGAGTGCGAAACGCGTAAGAGGGATACCCCACCTTCTCCTGTGTATGCTGCTGTGTCTTCTATATGAATAAACCTCATCTTTAATAGCTCACGCTTTGCCTGGTCCCCGCTTTTTGGCCCGCTGTGCTTTCCTGGTTCCTTACCTACGTGGACATCTTGGAACTTCCCCGCTTATGCACAATGAGTGGAGATGCACGCTGCATGAGAGCCCTGATTAGAGCCACAGACAGTGAGTACAGGAGGGCCCCGCTTCTCGGCGCTTTGCTTCTCAGCGATCCGCTGATACGGCGGCACAGAGAAGAGGGCCGCCATGGTGGTTTGTAAATCGCGCATGCGCAGAATGGGCGGGTGCGCCCGGCGCGCATGCGCAGACCGCAGGTTGCACGCGCATACCATAGGTTGCACATGCTCAGAACGGCAAAAATGCCGGTTTGCGCATGCGCAGCACTGAAAATCGCCGTATCCGTTTTCTGGCGATTTTCACTATACGGCGGGCCTCTGGAACGGAACCCGCTGTATACCCGGGGCCCTGCTGTACTTCGATCAGTGCCATGTTTGCTGCCTGTTCATACTGAACTCTGTTACTCTTGTTCACTTGATTATTGGGACACAGTGCCATCTGTGACTACCATCAAGATTTATTGAACTTCTATCTGCAAAGTTTATTCTACTGTGGCTATCTGTGCTTTCACGAACAATCAGTGATTTAATTACTTTATATAGGTTGGGCATTGGTGGTTTGAGCCCTGGGAGAGACTCAGCAGTCTCTTTTTCACATGATTGAGTGAGAAGGGGTAATTGAGTGATAGCTGAGGAGGGGGAGAGGGATAGGAGAGAGGGGGTGTAAGAGAGGCAGGGGGGAGAGTGAGTGAGGAAGAGAGGGGGGGAAGAGTGAGACAGAGGGGGGAGAGAAATACAGGTGAAAAAGGCGGGCGTATGCCGCCAACACTGGGGGGAAGAGGAAAGGGGGGAGCAGTATAATAACATACTGCGTAGTATAATAACACGCAGAGCAGTATAACACGCAGAGCAGTATAATAACACGCAGAGCAGTATAATAACACGCAGAGCAGTAAAATAACTCTCAGAGCAGTATAACACGCAGAGCAGTATAATAACACGCAGAGCGGTATAATCACATGCAGAGCAGTATAATATCACGCAGAGCAGTATAATAACACGCAGAGCGGTATAATCACATGCAGAGCAGTATAATAACACGCAGAGTAGTATAATAACATGCAGAGCATTATAATACAGGCAGTCCTCGGTTATCCAACACAATGCGTTACTCAAAATGGCGTTGGATAGCGAAACGTCGTAAAGCGAAACACGTTTTCCCATAGGAACGCTGTTTAAATGAAAGGTTCCGTTCCTGAAGGCATTTTTTTTGTTTCAAAATTTTTATTGAGTTTTAGAGAGATATACATTATACATTTAGTATTTCCAAACAAGTGATATCTAGAAACAGTCTTATACATTTAGTATTTCAAAAAAAGTGGTATATAAAAACAATCTTATACATCGATTAAATTGAACAGTATTTTGAAACATGCACAATGAGTTGTTGTCATTTATTTCGTCAGTATCTTCTTTCTGTTATTGTGTTCCAATACACTTTTTCATAGCTTAATGAGGAAGCGGCCGCTTCCTTGTGTATCTCTCTGTGGTAGAGTAAAGCAAAGTGGAGGAAAAAGTGGGAAGAGAGGAGTAGGGTGACCAGATTTTCAAAATGAAAAACCGGGACACTTTAAAACAATGTACATCACGCCCCCTCCTCGTTGCCATGACAACAAGACACTGACGTCAGGCGGTGACATGTTGCCATGACAATGTGGCATCACGTGATGCCTCGTCACCATAATGCATCCCATTGTCATGTCAACTTGATGCCGCGTGACGTCACGGAGCGGCTCGTTGTTATGGCAATGTGTATTACGTGACGTTGCGCAGCCATGTTGACGGAATTTGGAGGGGAGGATACAGCCAAAGGCAAGATAAATAAATATATAAGAAATAGATCTAAAAAAATGTTATCTCCGCGTTAGCCTTCAATAGAAGGTGGCAACCCTGGCTGCAGTGTGTGTTTCTGTATACAGAGGTAGGCCCTGCAGTGGGTGTTTGTGTGTATAGAGGTGGGGGCTGCAGTGTGTGTTTGTGTGTATAGAGGTGGGGGCTGCAGTGTGTGTTTGTGTGTATAGAGCAGTGATTCACAACCTTTTTTGTTTGGAGGAACCCTTTAAGTATATAGTTACATTTTGGGGAACCCCTATCTGGATAACATGTTCGACGGGTAAATCAAAAATAGACGTGTAAAGAAGTGGGGGTAATAAATAATAATTAACTCATACTTTTGAATAAACAATG
>NC_134483.1:541504100-541606600 GCF_040206685.1 Ascaphus truei
TCACTGAGCATGCCAGGGGAGAGAGAGAGCATGATGGGGTCAGGGACTCACCGAGCATGCCAGGGGAGAGAGAGAGCGTGATGTGGTCAGGGACTCACCGAGAATGCCGGGGGGGAGAGAGCATGATGTGGTCAGGGACTCACCGAGCATGCCGGGGGAGAGAGAGCATGATGGGGTCAGGGACTCACCGAGAATGCCGGGGGGGAGAGAGCATGATGTGGTCAGGGACTCACCGAGCATGCCGGGGGGGGAGAGAGCGTGATGTGTTCAGGGACTCACCGAGCATGCCAGGGGGGAGAGAGAGAGCATGATGTGGTCAGGGACTAACCGAGCATGCCGGGGGGGGGGGGGGGGAGAGAGTGTGATGTGGTCAGGGGCTCACCGAGCATGCCGGGGGAGAGAGAGACCGTGATGTGGTCAGGGACTCACCGAGAATGCCGGGGGGGAGAGTATGATGTGGTCAGGGGCTCACCGAGCATGCCGGGGGAGAGAGAGCGTGATGTGGACAGGGACTCACCGAGCATGCCGGGGGGGGGGGAGGGGGGAGAGTGTGATGTGATCAGGGACTCACCGAGCATGCCGGGGGAGAGAGTATGATGTGGTCAGGGACTCACCGAGCATGCCGGGGGAGAGAGAGCGTGATGTGGTCAGGGACTCACCGCGCGTGCCGGGGGAGAGAGAGTGTGATGTGGTCAGGGACTCACCGAGCATGCCGGGGGGGGGAGTGATGTGGTCAGGGACTCACCGAGCGTGCCGGGGGAGAGAGAGCGTGATATTGTCAGGTACTCACCGAGCATGCCAGGGGAGAGAGAGAGGGTGATGTGGTGAGGGATTCACCGAGCATGCCGGTGGGGAGAGAGTGTGATGTGTTGAGGGACTCACCGAGCATGCCGGGGGAGAGAGAGAGATGAGGTCAGGGACTCACCGTGCATGCCGGGGGAGAGAGAGCGTGATATGGTCAGGGACTCACCGTGCATGCCGGGGGGGGGGGGAGAGAGAGCGTGATGTGGTCAGGGGCTCACCGAGCATGACAGGGGAGAGAGAGCGTGATGTGGTCAGGGACTCACCGAGCATGCCGGGGGAGAGAGAGAGCGTGATGTGGTCAGGGACTCACCGAGCATGCCAGGGGAGAGAGAGAGCGTGATGTGGTCAGGGACTCACCGAGCATGCCGGGGGAGAGAGAGAGCATGATGTGGTGAGGGACTCACCGAGCGTGCCGGGGGAGAGAGAGTGTGATGTGGTCAGGGACTTACCGAGCATGCCAGGGGAGAGAGAGAGTGTGATGTGTTGAGGGACTCACCGAGCATGCCGGGGGAGAGAGAGCGTGATATGGTCAGGGACTCACCGTGCATGCCGGGGGGGGGGGGGGAGAGAGAGAGATGAGGTCAGGGATTCACCGCGCATGCCGGGGGAGAGAGAGCGTGATATTG
Source organism: Ascaphus truei (assembly GCF_040206685.1). NCBI lineage: Eukaryota > Metazoa > Chordata > Amphibia > Anura > Ascaphidae > Ascaphus > Ascaphus truei. The sequence goes on from NC_134483.1 coordinate 541,505,531, forward strand.
TCAGGGACTCACCATGCATGCTGGGGGGGGGGGAGAGAGAGAGAGAGCGTGATGTGGTCAGGGGCTCACCGAGCATGCCAGGGGAGAGAGAGCGTGATGTGGTCAGGGACTTATCGAGCATGCTGGGGGAGAAAGAGCGTGATGTGGTCAGGGACTCACCGAGCATGCCGGGGGAGAGAGAGAGCGTGATGTGGTGAGGGACTCACCGAGCATGCCGGGGGAGAGAGAGCATGATGTGGTCAGGGACTCACCGCGCATGCCGGGGGAGAGAGAGCGGGATGTGGTCAGGGATTCACTGAGCATGCCCGGGGGGGGGGGGGACAGAGAGTGCGATGTGGTCTGGGACTCACCGAGAATGCCGGGGGAGAGAGAGAGCGTGATGTGGTCAGGGACTCACCGAGCATGCCGGGGGAGAGAGAGCATAATGTGGTCAGGGACTCACCGAGCATGCAAGGGGGGAGAGAGAGAACGTGATGTGGTCAGGGACTCACCGAGCATGCCGGGGAGGGGGGGGGGAGAAAGAGTGTGATGTGGTCAGGGACTCACCGAGCATGCCAGGGGAGAGAGAGAGCGTGATGTGGTCAGGGACTCACCGAGAATGCCGGGGGGAGAGAGCGTGATGTGGTCAGGGACTCACCGAGCATGAAGGGGGGGAGAGAGCGTGATGTGGTCAGGGACTCACCGAGCAAGCCGGGGAGAGAGAGCGTGATGTGGTCAGGGACTCACCGAGCATGCCAGGGGAGAGAGCATGATGTGGTCAGGGACTCACCGCGCTTGCCGGGGGAGAGAGAGCAGGATGTGGTCAGGGACTCACCGAGTATGCCGGGGGAGAGAGAGAGATGAGGTCAGGGACTCACAGAGCATGCCGGGGGAGAGAGCATGATGTGGTCAGGGACTCACCGCGCATGCCGGGGGAGAGAGAGCAGGATGTGGTCAGGGACTCACCGAGCATGCCAGGGGGAAGAGAGAGAGCGTGATGTGGTCAGGGACTCACCGAGCATGCCGGGGGGGGGGGGGGGGGAGAGAGAGTGTGATGTGGTCAGGGACTCACCGAGAATGCCGGAGTAGAGAGCGAGCGTGATGTGGTCAGGGACTCACTGAGCATGCCGGGGGGGGGGAGAGAGAGAGTGTGATGTGGTCAGGGACTCACCGAGAATGCCGGAGGAGAGAGAGAGCGTGATGTGGTCAGGGACTCACCGAGCATGCTGGGGGAGAGAGAGTGTGATGTGGTCAGGGACTCACCGAGCATGCCGGGGGAGAGAGCGTGATGTGGTCAGGGACTCACCAAGCATGCCGGGGGGGAGAGAGCGTGATGTGGTCAGGTACTCACCGAGCTTGCCGGAGGGGGGGGAGAGAGAGTGTGATGTGGTCAGGGACTCACCGCGCATGCCGGGGGAGAGAGAGAAACCGTGATGTGGTCAGGGACTCACCGAGCCTGCCGGGGGGGGGGGGGAGAGTGTGATGTGGTCAGGGACTCACTGAGAATGCCGGAGTAGAGAGAGAGCATGATGTGGTCAGGGACTCACCGAGCATGCCGGGGGGGGGGAGAGAGACTGTGATGTGGTCAGGGACTCACCGAGCATGCCGGGGGAGAGAGTGTGATGTGGTCAGGGACTCACTGCGCATGCCGGGGGAGAGAGTGTGATGTGGTCAGGGGCTCACCGAGCATGCCGGGAGGGGGGAGAGTGTGATGTGGTCAGGGACTCACCGAGCATGCCAGGGGAGAGAGAGCGTGATGTGGTCAGGGACTCACCGTGCATGTGGGGGAGAGAGTGATGTGGTCAGGGGCTCACCGAGCATGCCGGGGGAGAGAGAGAGTGATGTGGTCAGGGGCTCACCGAGCATGCCAGGGGAGAGAGAGCGTGATGTGGTCAGGGATTCACCGCGCATGCCGGGGGAGAGAGTGTGATGTGGACAGGGACTCACCGAGCATGCCGGGAGAGAGAGAGTGTGATGTGGTCAGGGACTCACCGAGCATGCCGGGGGATAGAGCGTGATGTGGTCAGGGACTCACCGTGCATGTGGGGGAGAGAGTGATGTGGTCAGGGGCTCACCGAGCATGCCGGGGGAGAGAGAGAGTGATGTGGTCAGGGGCTCACCGAGCGTGCCGGGGGAGAGAGAGCGCGATGTGGTCAGGGACTCACCGAGCATGCCAGGGGGAGAGAGCGTGATGTGGTCAGGGACTCACCGCGCATGCCGGGGGAGAGAGTGTGATGTGGACAGGGGACTCACCGAGCATGCCGGGAGAGAGAGAGTGTGATGTGGTCAGGGACTCACCGAGCATGCCAGGGGAGAGAGCGTGATGTGGTCAGGGACTCACCGAGCATGCCGGGGGGGAGAGAGAGTGTGATGTGGTCAGGGACTCACCATGCATGCCGGGGGAGAGAGAGTGTGATGTGGTCAGGGACTCACCGAGCATGCCGGGGGAGAGAGCGTGATGTGGTCAGGGACTCACCGAGCATGCTGGGAGAGAGAGAGAGACCGTGATGTGGTCAGGGACTCACCGAGCCTGCCAGGGGAGAGAGAGCATGATGTGGTCAGGGACTCACCGTGCATGCGGGGGGGAGAGAGTGTGATGTGGTCAGGGACTCACCGAGCATGCCGGATGGGGGGGGGTGAGAGAGAGTGTGATGTGGTCAGGGGCTCACCGAGCATGCCAGGGGGGAGAGAGCGTGATGTGGTCAGGGACTCACCGCACATGCCGGGGGAGAGAGAGAGTGATGTGGTCAGGGGCTCACCGAGCATGCCGGGGGAGAGAGAGCGTGATGTGGTCAGGGACTCACCGCGCGTGCCGGGGGAGAGAGAGTGTGATGTGGTCAGGGACTCACCGAGCATGCCGGGGGGGGGGGGGGGAGAAAGAGTGTGATGTGGTCAGGGACACACCATGCATGCCGGGGCAGAGAGAGTGTGATGTGGTCAGGGACTCACCGAGCATGCCGGGTGAGAGAGCGTGATGTGGGCAGGGACTTACCGAGCATGCCGGGGGGGAGAGAGCGTGATGTGGTCAGGGACTCACAGAGCATGCCGGGGGGAGAGAGCGTGATGTGGTCAGGGACTCACCGCGCATGCCAGGGGGTGGGGGGGGGGGGGAGAGAGCGTGATGTGGTCAGGGACTCACCGTGCATGCCGGGGGAGAGAGAGAGACCGTGATGTGGTCAGGGACTCACCGAGCATGCCGGGGGAGAGAGAGAGTGATGTGGTCAGGGACTCACCGAGCATGCCGGGGGAGAGAGAGAGTGATGTGGTCAGGGACTCACCGAGCATGCCGGGGGGGGGGGGGAGAGAGTGTGATGTGGTCAGGGACTCACCGAGCATGCCGGGGGGGGGGGGGAGAGTGTGATGTGGTCAGGGACTCACCGAGCATGCCGAGGGAGAGAGAGAGACCGTGATGTGGTCAGGGACTCACAGAGCATGCCGGGGGGGGGGGGGGGGGAGGAGAGAGTGTGATGTGGTCAGGGACTCACCGAGCATGCCGGGGGGGGGGGGAGGGAGAGTGTGATGTGGTCAGGGACTCACCGAGCATGCCGGGGGGGGGGGGAGAGAGACCGTAATGTGGTCAGGGACTCACCGAGCCTGCCAGGGGAGAGAGAGCATGATGTGGTCAGGGACTCACTGCTTATGCCAGGGGAGAGAGTGTGATGTGGTCAGGGACTCACCGAGCCTGCCGGGAGGGGGGAGAGTGTGATGTGGTCAGGGACTCACCGAGCCTGCCGGGAGGGGGGAGAGTGTGATGTGGTCAGGGACTCACCGAGCATGCCGGAGGGGGGGGGGGGGTGAGAGAGAGTGTGATGTGGTCAGGGACTCACCGAGCATGCCAGGGGAGAGAGCATGATGTGGTCAGGGACTCACCGCGCTTGCCGGGGGAGAGAGAGCAGGATGTGGTCAGGGACTCACCGAGCATGCCGGGGGAGAGAGAGAGATGAGGTCAGGGACTCACAGAGCATGCCGGGGGAGAGAGCATGATGTGGTCAGGGACTCACCGCACATGCCGGGGGAGAGAGAGCAGGATGTGGTCAGGGACTCACCGAGCATGCCAGGGGGAAGAGAGAGAGCGTGATGTGGTCAGGGACTCACCGAGCATGCCGGGGGGGGGGGGGGGGAGAGAGAGAGTGTGATGTGGTCAGGGACTCACCGAGAATGCCGGAGGAGAGAGAGAGCGTGATGTGGTCAGGGACTCACCAAGCATGCTGGGGGAGAGAGAGTGTGATGTGGTCAGGGACTCACCGAGCATGCCGGGGGAGAGAGCGTGATGTGGTCAGGGACTCACCAAGCATGCCGGGGGGGAGAGAGCATGATGTGGTCAGGTACTCACCGAGCTTGCCGGAGGGGGGGGGAGAGAGAGTGTGATGTGGTCAGGGACTCACCGCGCATGCCGGGGGGGGGGGGAGAGTGTGATGTGGTCAGGGACTCACTGAGAATGCCGGAGTAGAGAGAGAGCATGATGTGGTCAGGGACTCACCGAGCATGCCGGGGGGGGGAGAGAGACTGTGATGTGGTCAGGGACTCACCGAGCATGCCGGGGGAGAGAGTGTGATGTGGTCAGGGACTCACTGCGCATGCCGGGGGAGAGAGTGTGATGTGGTCAGGGGCTCACCGAGCATGCCGGGAGGGGGGGAGAGTGTGATGTGGTCAGGGACTCACCGAGCATGCCAGGGGAGAGAGAGCGTGATGTGGTCAGGGACTCACCGTGCATGTGGGGGAGAGAGTGATGTGGTCAGGGGCTCACCGAGCATGCCGGGGGAGAGAGAGAGTGATGTGGTCAGGGGGGCTCACCGAGCATGCCAGGGGAGAGAGAGCGTGATGTGGTCAGGGATTCACCGCGCATGCCGGGGGAGAGAGTGTGATGTGGACAGGGACTCACCGAGCATGCCGGGAGAGAGAGAGTGTGATGTGGTCAGGGACTCACCGAGCATGCCGGGGGATAGAGCGTGATGTGGTCAGGGACTCACCGTGCATGTGGGGGAGAGAGTGATGTGGTCAGGGGCTCACCGAGCATGCCGGGGGAGAGAGAGAGTGATGTGGTCAGGGGCTCACCGAGCGTGCCGGGGGAGAGAGAGCGCGATGTGGTCAGGGACTCACCGAGCATGCCAGGGGGAGAGAGCGTGATGTGGTCAGGGACTCACCGCGCATGCCGGGGGAGAGAGTGTGATGTGGACAGGGACTCACCGAGCATGCCGGGAGAGAGAGAGTGTGATGTGGTCAGGGACTCACCGAGCATGCCAGGGGAGAGAGCGTGATGTGGTCAGGGACTCACCGAGCATGCCGGGGGGGAGAGAGAGTGTGATGTGGTCAGGGACTCACCATGCATGCCGGGGGAGAGAGAGTGTGATGTGGTCAGGAAACAGTGTAGGAAGGTTGGAGCACAACTGAATACAGGGTTGGAAAAAACAATCTGCGAGAGAGTGTGTGTCCCATAAAAAGTTTTAATGGATCAAACCATAACCATACAGTGAGCCCACGGGCCCCCACCAACGCGTTTCGAGCAACGCTCTTTATCAAGGTGCATATCGATCCCCTCTTACCTGGTCTCTGATATACACTCAGTTTCCCGCCAAAACCTCCCCGTCCGCTCGGCGCTTAGCCGCGTCACAAGTGGCGCGTCATGCGCGTCGCGCAACGGTGACGTCAGCGCGCACTGTGTGTATACAGATATGACAAACTTTATTGACAATTGACAATTTCATATTAGAGCATCCAAATGAGGCTACATACATACAAGACCTGGCTATACAATGCCTTTATAACATGTTAAAACCTATCTGATAAGGCGTAGGGGGAAAGAAACAATATCCTTCCACATCCTACGAATATACAAACATACAAAATACTAAAATAAATAAATCTAACACAAAATAAATGCTTTTTAAAACCCCACAATAGTAAATCATGTACATACATAATGTGTAAATACTATGATCAATATCTGGGAAAACTAAAACAACATTGTATAATAGATCATGACACACAATCTCCCATAATGCACAAACAAAAACTTAAAAAGTAATGATATCAAAATAAGATATCTAATTATTAATTTCTTTATTTATTTATTTAATTTACATATTTTACTTAAGTTTATACATAAAGGGGAGAATGTGATCAAGAGGTGTAGATCAAAAAACCTGTAATGAAATGGTTAAAAGAAACCGTGAAGAAAATCCTAGGGGTATAATCAAAACATAAGCTGATATTCATGATCATGGGATGATGAACAAGTCATGCTAGACAGTGCATAAAGTTGAAATTACTCGTATGTGTATAAATAAATAACACATCTATATAATAGTTAAGCACCGTTATCCTCTTGTTCCTCACCCCATGTATGACATATATGTTTAGGTATAATATAATGGAGAATTCTTTATAGCAATAAAAGCATAATTCTTTATAGCAATAAATGCATAATTGCTTTGACAAGTGTCACGTGAAAGCAGACAGTAGATTTGGCAATATTATGCATTATCTATCCGAACACATTAATGCAAGAATGGAGTGAGATCCCAATCTGAATTTAGACCATTTGGTATCTTAGTGTTTAGGGTAAAGATCCAATATAGTTCCTTCTTGTCTAATGAGACTGTTCTATTTCCTCCCCTAATCGGTTTAGGAATATGTTCAATACCCCTGTATTTCAGATTTTTTATATTCCCCAATCTGCAGTTGGTGAAGTGTTGGGCGACAGGATGGGTCAAGTCTCCTAATTTGATAAGTCTTATGTGCTCCCTCATCCTAGCCTTCAGCGCTCTGGTGGTACGTCCTACGTACTGTTTACCACATCCACAATCCAAAAGGTAGACTGTGAATGTGGTATCGCAATTAATGAAAGATGTTATAGGGAATCGTTGCCCTGTACTGTTAGATACAAATTCTTTACATGATTCCATGTGTGTACATGACACACATTTAAGACACTTAAAGCAACCTGTGGGAAGATTACGATCCTGACCTGGCACTGATGAAAAAAGACTTCTCGACACATAATTGGCTATAGTCTTAGCTCTCCTGAAAACAAATCGTGGCCCTCCCAAGTACACCTTTTGAAGCAGTGGATCTGCGGATAGGGTAGGCCAGTGCTTTCTAACAATATTCTTTATACAGTTAGCCTGAGTACTATATTGAGTTATAAACACTGGATCTGCCCCTTCCCATTTTTCTTTTGTTTTACCTTGCTTTGTCAAAAGGTCATTCCTGTTCATGCTTGTGACCTCTTTAAGTGATGTTTGCAAATCAGAGTGTGGGTAACCTCTTTCTACAAATCTTAATAGCATTTCTTGAGATTGTTTAACAAAATCCTCATTGTTCGTACAGATACGCCTAAGTCGTATGAATTGTCCTTTTGGAATAGATTTTAATAAAGATCGGGGATGACAGCTGTCAGCTCTCAAATATGTGTTCCGTGAATTGTGTTTTCTATATACATCCGAACTGATTTTCATATCCATATCGATAAATAATAACAAGTCTAAATATTGGATATGGTGAAAATCATAGGTGTGAGTGAATTTTAAATTTAAATCATTCGTGTTAAGATAATCTATAAACAATAATAGTGAATCAACACCTCCTTCCCAAATGAAAATTAAATCATCTATATAACGCCGATAAAAAGTGATAAATTGTCGATAGGGGTTGTTATCTCCAAACACGTGGACCGACTCCCACCAACCTAAGAACAGGTTGGCGTATGATGGAGCGAAGCTGGTACCCATAGCGGTTCCACGTGTTTGGAGATAAAAAGTCCCATCAAACAAAAAATAATTGTGATGAAGTAAAAAGTGAATACAATTCATAATAAAACTACTTTGAACAAGTGAAAGTGAGGAGTGATCTAAATAGGACCTGACAGCTGCCATCCCATGCTGATGTGCAATAATTGTGTATAGGGAGGCCACATCTAGTGTGACCCAGATGTAGCCCCCTTTCCAATCCACCGACTTAAGTAGTTCCAGGAGGTCACCACTATCCCTGATATAGGAGGGCAAGGACCGTACAAATGATTGCAAATAATGGTCTATGTATCTTGACACACCATCTCCCAAAGATCCAATACTAGCAACTATTGGTCTTCCAGGAGGAGAGACCAACGTCTTATGGACCTTTGGGAGATGGTGAAACACAGGAATGACCGGATATGCATCAAAAAGAAATTCACATTCTGTATGTCCAAGAACCCCTAAAAGGGATCCTTCCTCTAGAAGTGACCTGAGTTGTTTCAAGAATATGGGAGTAGGGTCATCACGCAGAACAGAGTAGGATAATTTGTCAGTTAGTTGGCGAATAGCCTCCTCTTTATACTGTAATGTACTCTGAACCACGATGGCCCCTCCCTTATCTGCCCCTTTGATAACAATTGATTTATTCATTTGTAATTTATGTAGGGCCTCCTTTTCTGACTTGTCGAGATTGTTGAATCTGCTCCGTAGGGGAAACAATTCAAATGTGTATCCCCTAGAGAGCAGAGTCAAGTCCCTCTCAACAAGTTTTTCGAAGGTAGTAAGACAATGTCCCTTCATATGTGAGGGATAAAAAACCGATTTTTTCTTAAGCCCTGATTCCTGTCTTCCCAACACATTGGTTAAATCTATAAAATCATCCCTATCTTGATCTCTTAACAGGGAATCCATATCATTTAAACAACACTGTTCCTTGAAGGTGAGGGCAGCATGTGACATGGTGGAGCCAGAGATGGAACTGTCAGCATCCATGGAACCAACAGGAACCTCGGAGCTAACAGAACCGCACTGACTCCCCCCAACATCACTACTGCTTCTCCCCTCAAAGAATCTTTTTAGAGTAAGTTTTCGGGTATATTTGTTAAGATCTACAATGGTGTCAAATAGTTTCAGCTTGGATACTGGTGCAAACTTTAGTCCTTTATCCAATACTGAGAGTTCCGCACTTGTCAGTTGTATATTAGACAAATTAATAACCCCAGTGTTTTTAATTAGGAGTTCTTCTTCCTTTTTGTTGGATTTCTTTTGTCTTCTTTTTGTCCCTCTTCTTGTGCGTTTGGTCGCTCCCAGTTTTTTGAGGACCCAAAATATGTCTTAGTTGGGTAATCTTTGTTGTCACTGCTATCCCGCCTACCACGTCCTTGACCCAAGGTGTCCCCTTTATAGTCTCTCTGTGTTCTTAAATCATGTTGTTCATGTGTGTGTTGTTCGGCCTGATGGGAGGTAGAGGCATGAGAGAATGTATCACTATCTGAAAAATCTGATTCTCCACTAGTGGTATGTGTAAAGGATATGTTTTTCTTAAGTATTGATTTTTTCTGTGGTTGTTTTTTACCATTTGTATCCTTTTTAGGTGTGGACGAATTAAATTTCTTAGAAGAAGCAGTCCTTTGCCACACATACACTTGGTTGCGAACATAGTCCTGCTTGTCCCTCTCAAATTTTGTTTGTTTTTGTGACATAATTTCTTTTTCCATTACCTCGATATTCTTAGACAGACTCTTATCCAGCTCGTTAAACCCCTCCATATCAATGAATTGACGTAGACCTTTTTGAAGGACACTAATATCTTTGTCCAATAGTTTTTTCTCCTTTGTTTTAAGGTCTATAATCAACTCCATGAGTGTGAAGGAGCAACAATTGAGGGTATCTTTCCACTTGCTCTCGAAGTCTGCACTCACAAACCCAAACGTGGGGGATTTTTTTACTCTTAATCCTCTAGGGATTCTCCTAGTCCTGACATAGTTTTGTAGTGTAATGATATCCCACCATGTTCGAATTTGTGTTGACAATAGTTTCTCTAGTTTTGAAAATTGTAATCTGAGATCCGAAAGATCTTCACAATTAGATTCAAGAGTGTTGTCAAACACTTGTTCTGCCCTTTTAGCTCTTTTCGTATATTCGTAGGATGTGGAAGGATATTGTTTCTTTCCCCCTACGCCTTATCAGATAGGTTTTAACATGTTATAAAGGCATTGTATAGCCAGGTCTTGTATGTATGTAGCCTCATTTGGATGCTCTAATATGAAATTGTCAATTGTCAATAAAGTTTGTCATATCTGTATACACACAGTGCGCGCTGACGTCACCGTTGCGCGACGCGCATGACGCGCCACTTGTGACGCGGCTAAGCGCCGAGCGGACGGGGAGGTTTTGGCGGGAAACTGAGTGTATATCAGAGACCAGGTAAGAGGGGATCGATATGCACCTTGATAAAGAGCGTTGCTCGAAACGCGTTGGTGGGGGCCCGTGGCTCACTGTATGGTTATGGTTTGATCCATTAAAACTTTTTATGGGACACACACTCTCTCGCAGATTGTTTTTTCCAACCCTGTATTCAGTTGTGCTCCAACCTTCCTACACTGTTTGCTGTCACCCTTGGAAGACCGGATGCACCTACCAGAGGAGGTATACCATGAAGACCATCCAGTCGTGAGTAACATTACTCTTACACCTTTACACCTTTTATTGTTCACAGCGATATATCTGACTGGACACTAGCTAGTGGGAGTTGTTACTTATACTAGTGGAACTCCATCCAGGCCATCGTGTTATAGTGGATATAGGTGTATATTCAACAGGAGTTCTGGTTTGGTTTAATGCTCCTGTACCCCTAGGATCTCTACAGATGGAATTATTCTGTTAAAGGACTTTATTGTCGTTTTGATCTATGTTTTTGAGCACCATACAGCATTTTTTACGTTGTGATGTGGTCAGGGACTCACCGAGCATGCCGGGGGAGAGAGCGTGATGTGGTCAGGGACTCACCGAGCATGCTGGGAGAGAGAGAGAGACCGTGATGTGGTCAGGGACTCACCGAGCCTGCCAGGGGAGAGAGAGCATGATGTGGTCAGGGACTCACCGTGCATGCCGGGGGGAGAGAGTGTGATGTGGTCAGGGACTCACCGAGCATGCCGGATGGGGGGGGGTGAGAGAGAGTGTGATGTGGTCAGGGCTCACCGAGCATGCCAGGGGGGAGAGAGCGTGATGTGGTCAGGGACTCACCGCACATGCCGGGGGAGAGAGAGAGTGATGTGGTCAGGGGCTCACCGAGCATGCCGGGGGAGAGAGAGCGTGATGTGGTCAGGGACTCACCACGCGTGCCGGGGGAGAGAGAGTGTGATGTGGTCAGGGACTCACCGAGCATGCCGGGGGGGGGGGGGAGAAAGAGTGTGATGTGGTCAGGGACACACCATGCATGCCGGGGCAGAGAGAGTGTGATGTGGTCAGGGACTCACCGAGCATGCCGGGTGAGAGAGCGTGATGTGGGCAGGGACTTACCGAGCATGCCGGGGGGGAGAGAGCGTGATGTGGTCAGGGACTCACAGAGCATGCCGGGGGGAGAGAGCGTGATGTGGTCAGGGACTCACCGCGCATGCCAGGGGGTGGGGGGGGGGGGGGGAGAGAGCGTGATGTGGTCAGGGACTCACCGTGCATGCCGGGGGAGAGAGAGAGACCGTGATGTGGTCAGGGGACTCACCGAGCATGCCGGGGGAGAGAGAGAGTGATGTGGTCAGGGACTCACCGAGCATGCCGGGGGAGAGAGAGAGTGATGTGGTCAGGGACTCACCGAGCATGCCGGGGGGGGGGGAGAGAGTGTGATGTGGTCAGGGACTCACCGAGCATGCCGGGGGGGGGGGAGAGTGTGATGTGGTCAGGGACTCACCGAGCATGCCGGGGGAGAGAGAGAGACCGTGATGTGGTCAGGGACTCACAGAGCATGCCGGGGGGGGGGGGGGGGAGGAGAGAGTGTGATGTGGTCAGGGACTCACCGAGCATGCCGGGGGGGGGGAGGGAGAGTGTGATGTGGTCAGGGACTCACCGAGCATGCCGGGGGGGGGGAGAGAGACCGTAATGTGGTCAGGGACTCACCGAGCCTGCCAGGGGAGAGAGAGCATGATGTGGTCAGGGACTCACTGCTTATGCCAGGGGAGAGAGTGTGATGTGGTCAGGGACTCACCGAGCCTGCCGGGAGGGGGGGAGAGTGTGATGTGGTCAGGGACTCACCGAGCCTGCCGGGAGGGGGGAGAGTGTGATGTGGTCAGGGACTCACCGAGCATGCCGGAGGGGGGGGGGGGGTGAGAGAGAGTGTGATGTGGTCAGGGGCTCACCGAGCATGCCGGGGGAGAGAGAGAGTGATGTGGTCAGGGCTCACCGAGCGTGCCGGGGGAGAGAGAGCGCGATGTGGTCAGGATTCACCGAGCATGCCAGGGGGGAGAGAGCGTGATGTGGTCAGGGACTCACCGCGCATGCCGGGGGAGAGAGTGTGATGTGGACAGGGACTCACCGAGCATGCCGGGAGAGAGAGAGTGTGATGTGGTCAGGGACTCACCGAGCATGCCAGGGGAGAGAGCGTGATGTGGTCAGGGACTCACCGAGCATGCCGGGGGGGAGAGAGAGTGTGATGTGGTCAGGGACTCACCGTGCATGCCGGGGGAGAGAGAGTGTGATGTGGTCAGGGACTCACCGAGCATGCCGGGGGAGAGAGCGTGATGTGGTCAGGGACTCACCGAGCATGCCAGGGGGGAGAGAGTGTGATGTGGTCAGGGACTCACCGTGCATGCCAGGGGGGAGAGAGTGTGATGTGGTCAGGGACTCACCGCGCGTGCCGGGGGAGAGAGAGTGTGATGTGGTCAGGGACTCACCGAGCATGCCGGGGGGGGGGGGGGGGAGAGAGTGTGATGTGGTCAGGGACACACCATGCATGCCGGGGCAGAGAGAGTGTGATGTGGTCAGGGACTCACCGAGCATGCCGGGTGAGAGAGCGTGATGTGGTCAGGGACTCACCGAGCATGCCGGGGGGGAGAGAGCGTGATGTGGTCAGGGACTCACCGAGCATGCCGGGGAGAGAGAGCGTGATGTGGTCAGGGACTCACCGCGCATGCCGGGGGAGAGAGCGTGATGTGGTCAGGGACTCACCGCGCATGCCAGGGGGGGAGAGAGAGTGTGATGTTTTCATGGACTCACCGTGCATGCCGGGGGAGAGAGAGAGACCGTGATGTGGTCAGGGACTCACCGTGCATGCCGGGGGGGGGGGGGGGGGAGAGAGACCGTGATGTGGTCAGGGACTCACCGAGCATGCCGGGGGAGAGAGAGAGTGATGTTGTCAGGGACTCACCGAGCATGCTGGGGGAGAGAGCGTGATGTGGTCAGGGACTCACCGAGCGTGCCGGGGGGGAGAGAGCGTGATGTGGTCAGGGACTCACCGAGCATGCCAGGGGGGAGAGAGCGTGATGTGGTCAGGGACTCACTGAGCATGCCGGGGGGGAGAGAGCGTGATGTGGTCAGGGACTCACCGCGCATGCCAGGGGGGGAGAGAGTGTGATGTTGTCAGGGACTCACCGAGCATGCCAGGGGAGAGAGCGTGATGTGGTCAGGGACTCACCGAGCATGCCGGGGGAGAGAGAGAGACCGTGATGTGGTTAGGGACTCACCACGCATGCCGGGGGGGGAGTGTGATGTGATCAGGGACTCACCGAGCATGCCGGGGGAGAGAGTGTCATGTGGTCAGGGACTCACCGAGCGTGCCGGGGGAGAGTGAGTGTGATGTGGTCAGGGACTCACCGAGCGTGCCGGGGGAGAGTGAGTGTGATGTGGTCAGGGACTCACCAAGCATGCCAGGGGAGAGAGAGAGGGTGATATGGTGAGGGACTCACCGAGCATGCCGGGGGGGAGAGAGTGTGATGTATTGAGGGACTCACCGAGCATGCCGGGGGAGAGAGAGAGATGAGGTCAGGGACTCACCGCGCATGCCGGGGGAGAGAGAGCGTGATATGGTCAGGGACTCACCGTGCATGCCGGGGGGGAGGGGGGGGAGAGAGAGAGCGTGATGTGGTCAGGGGCTCACCGAGCATGCCAGGGGAGAGAGAGCGTGATGTGGTCAGGGACTTACCGTGCATGCCGGGGGGAGGGGGGGGGAGAGAGAGAGCGTGATGTGGTCAGGGACTCACCGAGCATGCCGGGGGAGAGAGAGAGCGTGATGTGGTGAGGGATTCACCGAGCATGCCGGGGGAGAGAGACCATGATGTGGTCAGGGACTCACAGAGCATGAAGGGGGGGGGAGAAAGAGTGTGATGTGGTCAGGGACTCAAAGAGAATGCCGGGGGGGAGAGAGCGTGATGTGGTCAGGGACTCACCGAGCATGCCGGGGGGGTGGAGGAGAGAGAGTGCGATGTGGTCAGGGACTCACCGAGAATACCGGAGGAGAGAGAGAGCGTGATGTGGTCAGGGACTCACCGAGCATGCCGGGGGGGAGAGAGCGTGATGTGGTCAGGGACTCACCGAGCATGCCGGGGGGGAGAGAGCGTGATGTGGTCAGGGACTCACCGAGCATGCCGGGGGAGAGAGCATGATGTGGTCAGGGACTCACCGTGCATGCCGGGGGAGAGAAAGCAGGATGTGGTCAGGGACTCACCGAGCATGCCGGGGGAGAGAGAGAGCATGATGTGGTCAGGGACTCACCGAGCGTGCCGGGGGGGAGAGAGCATGATGTGGTCAGGGACTCACCGAGCATGCAAGGGGGGAGAGAGAGAACGTGATGTGGTCAGGGACTCACCGAGCATGCCGTGGGGGGGGGGAGAAAGAGTGTGATGTGGTCAGGGGCTCACCGAGCATGCCAGGGGAGAGAGAGAGCGTGATGTGGTGAGGGACTCACCGAGCATGCCGGGGGAGAGAGAGCGGGATGTGGTCAGGGATTCACTGAGCATGCCCGGTGGGGGGGGGGAGAGAGAGTGCGATGTGGTCAGGGACTTATCGAGCATGCAGGGGGAGAAAGAGCGTGATGTGGTCAAGGACTCACCGAGCATGCCAGGGGAGAGAGAGAGCGTGATGTGGTGAGGGACTCACCGAGCATGCCGGGGGAGAGAGAGCGGGATGTGGTCAGGGATTCACTGAGCATGCCCGTGGGGGGGGAGAGAGAGTGCGATGTGGTCAGGGACTCACCGAGAATGCCGGGGGAGAAAGAGAGCGTGATGTGGTCAGGGACTCACCAAGCATGCCGGGGGGGGAGAGAGCGTGATGTGGTCAGGGACTCAACGAGCATGCCGGGGGGGGGGGGGGTGGAGAGAGTGTGATGTGGTCAGGGGCTCACCGAGCATGCCGGGGGAGAGAGAGAGACCGTGATGTGGTCAGGGACTCACCGAGCATGCCGGGGGAGGGAGAGAGACCGTGATGTGGTCAGGGACTCACCGAGCATGCCGGGGGAGGGAGAGTATGATGTGGTCAGGGGCTCACCGAGCATGCCGGGGGAGAGAGAGCGTGATGTGGACAGGGACTCACCGAGCATGCCGGGGGGGGGGGGGGGAGTGTGATGTGATCAGGGACTCACCGAGCATGCCGGGGGAGAGAGAGCGTGATATGGTCAGGTACTCACCAAGCATGCCAGGGGAGAGAGAGAGGGTGATATGGTGAGGGACTCACGGAGCATGCCGGGGGGGAGAGAGTGTGATGTATTGAGGGACTCACCGCGCATGCCGGGGGAGAGAGAGCGTGATATGGTCAGGGACTCACCATGCATGCCGGGGGGGGGGGGGAGAGAGAGAGCGTGATGTGGTCAGGGGCTCACCGAGCATGCCGGGGGAGAGAGAGAGCGTGATGTGGTGAGGGACTCACCGAGCATGCCGGGGGAGAGAGAGAGCGTGATGTGGTGAGGGACTCACCGAGCATGCCGGGGGAGAGAGAGCATGATGTGGTCAGGGGCTCACCGAGCATGCCGGGGGAGAGAGCGTGATGTGGACAGGGACTCACCGAGCATGCCGGGGGGGGGGGGGAGTGTAATGTGATCAGGGACTCACCGAGCATGCCGGGGGAGAGAGAGCGTGATATGGTCAGGTACTCACCAAGCATGCCAGGGGAGAGAGAGAGGGTGATATGGTGAGGGACTCACGGAGCATGCCGGGGGGGAGAGAGTGTGATGTATTGAGGGACTCACCGCGCATGCCGGGGGAGAGAGAGCGTGATATGGTCAGGGACTCACCATGCATGCCGGGGGGGGGGGGAGAGAGAGAGCGTGATGTGGTCAGGGGCTCACCGAGCATGCCGGGGGAGAGAGAGAGCATGATGTGGTGAGGGACTCACCGAGCATGCCGGGGGAGAGAGAGAGCGTGATGTGGTGAGGGACTCACCGAGCATGCCGGGGGAGAGAGAGCATGATGTGGTCAGGGACTTACCGTGCATGCCGGGGGGGGGGGGAGAGAGAGAGCGTGATGTGGTCAGGGACTCACCGAGCATGCCGGGGGAGAGAGAGAGCGTGATGTGGTGAGGGACTCACCGAGCATGCCGGGGGAGAGAGAGCATGATGTGGTCAGGGACTCACCGCGCATGCCCGGGGGGTGGGGGAGAGAGTGTGATGTGGTCAGGGACTCACCGAGAATGCCGGAGGAGAGAGAGAGCGTGATTTGGTCAGGGACTCACCGAGCATGCCGGGGGAGAGAGAGCATGATGTGGTCAGGGACTCACCGAGCATGAAGGGGGGGGGGGGGGAGAAAGAGTGTGATGTGGTCAGGGACTCACCGAGCATGCCAGGGGAGAGAGAGAGCGTGATGTGGTCAGGGACTCACCGAGCATGAAGGGGGTGGGGGGGAGAAAGAGTGTGATGTGGTCAGGGACTCACCGAGCATGCCAGGGGAGAGAGAGAGCGTGATGTGGTCAGGGACTCACCGAGAATGCCGGGGGGGAGAGAGCGTGATGTGGTCAGGGACTCACCGAGCATGCCGGGGGGGAGAGAGCGTGATGTGGTCACGGACTCACCGTGCATGCCGGGGGAGAGAGCATGATGTGGTCAGGGACTCACCGCGCATGCCGGGGGAGAGAGATCAGGATGTGGTCAGGGACTCACCGAGCCTGCCGGGAGGGGGGAGAGCGTGATGTGGTCAGGGGCTCACCGAGCATGCCAGGGGGGGGAGAGAGAGCGTGATGTGGTCAGGGACTCACCGAGCATGCCGGGGGAGAGAGAGCATGATGTGGTCAGGGACTCACCGAGCATGCAAGGGGAGAGAGCGTGATGTGGTCAGGGACTCACCGAGCATGCCGGGGGGGGGGGGGGAGAGAGAGCGTGATGTGGTCAGGGACTCACCGTGCATGCCGGGGGAGAGAGAGTGTGATGTGGTCAGGGAGTCACCGAGCATGCCGGGGGAGAGAGCGTGATGTGGTCAGGGACTCACCGAGCATGCCGGTGGAGAGAGCGTGATGTGGTCAGGGACTCACCGAGCCTGCCAGGGGTGAGAGAGCATGATGTGGTCAGGGACTCACCGTGCATGCCGGGGGGGAGAGAGTGTGATGTGGTCAGGGACTCACTGAGAATGCCGGAGGAGAGAGAGAGCGTGATGTGGTCAGGGACTCACCGAGCATGCCGGGGGAGAGAGAAAGTGATGTGGTCAGGGGCTCACCGAGCATACCGGGGGAGAGAGAGCTTATCAACAGTTTGTGGATCTGAGCCTGGACCAGGGGATGCCATGGAAGGAAAACAATCAAGAGCAAGGTCTACAGCAAGTACAAAAATATACTTAAAAGGTGAAATGACTGGTTCAACCATTTTTGTTTGCCAGAAGGACCAGCAAAGCTCTGGCTCGGACAAAGTTTCCATACGAGTGACACTCCGTATTAAGGGAGACGTGAAGCGTGAACGCCCATTGTTTATTGAACCCTACAGGGGTGTTAAGTGATTAGAACACCAAAGCGATTAGAGTTAATTAGGAGAGAGATTTAAAGCACCCCTGATCAGTTACGATTCACGGAGCAGGATCCTTCCTCTGGGGGAGAAGACGCTGATCGTAAAGTCAATTAGAGAAGAGGGGCCCGATGTGATCTCATGCAAGAGATATTATTATTTCCAGAGGAATCCACCAGGTTAAATCCGGGATTAGGAAAGTGAAAGAGAGAATGAGTGCGTCTCTGGGTAGACATGTGGCACCTTCATTAATTATAGCCATGTCCCAAATAGCATTTTCATGCAAATTCCTTACTTCACTATTCAAACTTTTAGCAGTTTTTACTTTCACAGGAATACTGAGGTGAAATAATATTTGAAGGGCCTCTTAAATATGGCGGCCATACCTCCTGAATATAGCTGCTATATGCATGGCTTATTCTGTAGATCAGATGTTGTCATACTTTGGTCCCCAAAAGACTCTGAACCCCTTTAAAATTCACTTCAAACGGCCTTCTCCTACAGTCTGTGATGGGGGGGGAAAGGAGAGAAGGGGGAAAGAGAAGAGAAAGGAGAGAAGGGGGAGAGAGAGGGGAAAGGAGAGAAGGGGGAGAGAGAGGGGAAATGAGAGAAGGGGGAGTGAGAGGGGAAAGGAGAGAATGGGAGAGAGGGTAAAGGAGAGAAGGGGGAGAGAGAGGGGAAAGGAGAGAATGGGGGGAAAGGAGAGAAGGGGGGAGAGAGGGGAAAGGAGAGAAGGGGGTGAGAGAGGGGAAAGGAGAGAAGGGGGGGAAGGAGAGAAGGGGGAGAGAGAGGAGAAAGGAGAGAAGGGGAGAGAGAGGGGAAAGGAGAGAAGGGAGAGAGAGAGGGGAAAGGAGAGAAGGGGGAGAGAGAGGGGAAAGGATAGAAGGGGAGAGAGAGGGGAAAGGAGAGAAGGGGGAGAGAGAGGGGAAAGGAGAGAAGGGGGAGAGAGAGGGGAAAGGAGAGAAGGGGGAGAGAGAGGGGAAAGGAGAGAGGGGAAAGGAGAGAAGGGGGAGAGAGAGGAGGGAAGGAGGAGAGAGAGGAGGGAAGAGGGAGAGAGAGGAGGGAAGGGGGAAGAGAGGAGGGTCGGGGGAGAGAGAGGGGAGGGTCGGGGGGAGAGAGAGGGGGAGAGAGGGGAGGGACGACGAGGGTGGGGGAGGGAGAGAGCGCGGGGGGGCGGGAGAGAGAGCGCAGGGGGAAGCGGGAGAGAGAGAGCGCTGGGGCGAGCGGGAGAGAGAGAGCGCAGGGGGGTATCCTGAATGCTCATTTGCATGTCTTAGGCAGGTCTGCAACCCACCTTTCACCATTATCACCCAGCATACAGCACTTCCACTGCAGCAAGGGATTCTGGGAAATGACATGCAAATGGACACACAGTGCTTCAAAACCATTTTTAACATTGTTCCCTATAGGCTTAAGCTTGCTGCATGGTCACAGCTTTAAGCACAGCCAGCGTTACGATGCATAACCAGACAACCCACCCACAGATAGCTGTTTCGACCTTCTGGTTATGCATCTTTACCCTGGCTGTGCTTAAAGCTGTGACCATGCAGCAAGCTTAAGCCTATAGGGAACAATGTTAAAAATGGTTTTGAAGCACTGTGTGTCCATTTGCATGTCATTTCCCAGAATCCCTTGCTGCAGTGGAAGTGCTGTGTGCTGGGTGATAATGGTGAAAGGCGGGGTTGCAGACCTGTCTAAGACATGCAAATGAGCATACAGGAATATTTCCATTTGCTATATGCTTTGCTGTGGAGGGTTTTTGTCACTTTTTTTTACCCACCATAACTTAACTAAGTATGTAGATATATCCATATATCCATATATCCATATATCCATATATCCATATATCCATATATCCATATATCCATATATCCATATATCCATATATCCATATATCCATATATCCATATATCCATATATCCATATATCCATATGTAGCCCTGGTAAGAAATTTGGCTATATGTCTATCCTCCTACTGGTGTAAGCCCTGCTTAGGGTAGGCTGCCAGTAGTTATCATGGGTTTTCCCCGCTTCAAGCCCTGCCCTGATTGGTGGAGGTAGGCCCCTGACTCTGTGTGGAAGGCAAGAGACACAGGGGAGGGGCCTGCTGACATCATGATGGGTGGGGCTGTCTAAATTTAGTTTCCTGTTCCTGTCAGAGACAGTAGGAGTTGAGTTCTGTCCTGGGATCAGAGAGGAGTGTGTTCCAGGAGAATGCAGTATTACAGTTGGAGAAGCTCAGGCCAGACTGAGTAGAGTTGATATAACTTTGGTGGACCAATGCCCCTCACCCTGCCTAGGGGGTGAGGGAAGAGCTAGTCCCACACTGAGTGTCTGTACCTTGGGGTGGAGGCAGGGAGCAGTGCGAGCCCCAGACAGCCCATCCTGAAGGGCTACAGTCTGGAGGAGAAGGAGAAGGAGGAGGAGGAAGAGACCACTGTACATGATCTGCTGTGTGCTGCTGTACAATTAAAGACTGTGCTATTACTTTTACCCAAAAGACTGAGACTGAAATCTTTCACCCCTTGGAGGGGTTTCTCTGGAAGGATTTCACCCTACCCTGATAGGGCTTGCCAGAGATGGAGGCGCTGCACCACTAGAAGATGAAGGCACTAACCCCAGAAACCTATCCCTGTTGTCCCCCATACCATCGCGGGAGACTCAGGCCCTCCTGTTCCTCACAGGTATTCACCACCATAAGACATGTAGCCAGCCCTCAATACACCCTAGGGGTCCGATCTGTGACCGGGGGGGGGGGGGAATATGGGTTACACATATATCCATATATCCATAGATCTATAGATATATGGATATATATATGTATGTTACTGCAATAGATGCGCCCCCGTCCCACTGACACGCCGCCCCCCCCCCCGCTCCGCTCTTCCCTTCACCCTGGACGAGGCCTTAGATTACTCAGCTTCAGCAGCTTTGTCCCTGACTGTTACTGAATACTACAGGCAAGGTCCCTACACAAAGGGCTGCCCCTACAGCAACCACAAGCTGGAGGTGACTCAGGGCCTTCACAGGAGCCTAGGGGTATACTGACCTAATGCAGAGGGTCACTGACCCCTGCATACGCTCCTCCTCCCCTCTCTATCTCTCAGCATGAACTGCCTCACACTTGCAGCGTTCCAAACTGTTACAACTGTCTCCAGCGGAACCCTGTCGCGCAATTGGCTGCCATGCGTCACATGTCTCAAGCTCCTCAGGCTCAAGGGACCTGTAGTTCCCTGCTAAACCTGTCTCTATGGGCCTCCGCGTACCCCCTGCGCATTGCGCCTGCACAATCTGACATGGCCGCCGCCCTGCGCATGCGCGAACCTTGCGCAAGATGGCGGTGCCCTGCTACGGAAGCCACTGGTGACGAGATCGCCCTAGATGCCGCCGTTTCTCTTCCCCCAGCTGCCCTGCACCTCATCCTCCCCACCGGAGCCCAAGGGGAATCCCAGACCGCCGCGGAGGGTAGTGCCGGAAGAGCTAAAGGTAATATCCCAGAGGGGGGCCTGGCTACATCCAAAAGGTTATCTTTTGGGCTGGCTACATGGGATATCCTCAGTGACTACGGTGTTCCCCCCTCTCGTGGAATAATAACTATTTTAGTTCATTGTCTTTTTCTCCCAACTGTACACAAAGCCTCACAATTACAATGAAACACGTGGCACACAGCACTGTGCACAAAGCCTCACAATTACAATGAAACACGTGGCACACAGCACTGTACACAAAGCCTCACAATTACAATGAAACACGTGGCACACAGCACTGTACACAAAGACTCACAATTACAATGAATCACGTGGCACACATCACTGTACACAAAGCCTCACAATTACAATGAATCACGTGGCACACAGCACTGTACACAAAGACTCACAATTACAATGAATCACGTGGCACACAGCACTGTACACAAAGCCTCACAATTACAATGAAACACGTGGCACACAGCACTGTACACAAAGCCTCACAATTACAATGAAACACGTGGCACACAGCACTGTACACAAAGACTCACAATTACAATGAATCACGTGGCACACAGCACTGTACACAAAGCCTCACAATTACAATGAAACACGTGGCACACAGCACTGTACGCAAAGCCTCACAATTACAATGAAACACGTGGCACACAGCAATGTACACAAAGCCTCACAATTACAATGAAACACGTGGCACACAGCACTGTACACAAAGCCTCACAATTACAATGAAACACGTGGCACACAGCACTGTACACAGACGTTTATAGCCACAGTCCCTGCCCTGCTGAGTCTGCCATCTATGTTTGGTGCCTGAGGGGGACATGCCCAAGGTCGCAAGGCATTGAGATTGGGGTTTGGACCTTGCTCTGAGCTGCTCCTCAGCCAATAACAGCAGCAAATTGCACAAAACAGGGTTACCAGCTCCTCAGACATTCTCTACATTCCTTCACCTCCCTGCTACAGAATGGGGTCCCAAAATGTATCCTGACACAATATAGATCAGGCCGCCCTGGCCCCTAGTAATCCCACTCACACAGAATGAGAGGTGAGATTCCCTCTGCACACTGTGAGGAGATCAGGCCGCCCTGGATACTAGTAATCCCACTCTCACAGAATGAGAGGTGAGATGGGGGAGATTCCCTCTGCACACTGTGAGGAGATCAGGCCGCCCTGGGTACTAGTAATCCCCACTCTCACAGAATGAGAGGTGAGATGGGGGAGATTCCCTCTGCACACTGTGAGGAGATCAGGCCGCCCTGGGTACTAGTAATCCCACTCACACAGAATGAGAGGTGAGATGGGGGAGATTCCCTCTGCACACTGTGAGGAGATCAGGCCGCCCTGGGTACTAGTAATCCCCACTCTCACAGAATGAGAGGTGAGATGGGGGAGATTCCCTCTGCACACTGTGAGGAGATCAGGCCGCCCTGGGTACTAGTAATCCCCACTCTCACAGAATGAGAGGTGAGATGGGGGAGATTCCCTCTGCACACTGTGAGGAGATCAGGCCGCCCTGGGTACTAGTAATCCCCACTCTCACAGAATGAGAGGTGAGATGGGGGAGATTCCCTCTGCACACTGTGAGGAGATCAGGCCGCCCTGGGTACTAGTAATCCCCACTCTCACAGAATGAGAGGTGAGATGGGGGAGATTCCCTCTGCACACTGTGAGGAGATCAGGCCGCCCTGGATACTAGTAATCCCCACTCTCACAGAATGAGAGGTGAGATGGGGGAGATTCCCTCTGCACACTGTGAGGAGATCAGGCCGCCCTGGATACTAGTAATCCCCACTCTCACAGAATGAGAGGTGAGATGGGGAGATTCCCTCTGCACACTGTGAGGAGATCAGGCCGCCCTGGATACTAGTAATCCCCACTCTCACAGAATGAGAGGTGAGATGGGGGAGATTCCCTCTGCACACTGTGAGGAGATCAGGCCGCCCTGGATACTAGTAATCCCACTCTCACAGAATGAGAGGTGAGATGGGGGAGATTCCCTCTGCACACTGTGAGATCAGGCCGCCCTGGGTACTAGTAATCCCCACTCTCACAGAATGAGAGGTGAGACGGGGGAGATTCCCTCTGCACACTGTGAGGAGATCAGGCCGCCCTGGGTACTAGTAATCCCCACTCTCACAGAATGAGAGGTGAGATGGGGAGATTCCCTCTGCACACTGTGAGGAGATCAGGCCGCACTGGGTACTAGTAATCCCCACTCACAGAATGAGAGGTGAGATGGGGGAGATTCCCTCTGCACACTGTGAGGAGATCAGGCCGCCCTGGGTACTAGTAATCCCCACTCTCACAGAATGAGAGGTGAGATGGGGGAGATTCCCTCTGCACACTGTGAGGAGATCAGGCCGCCCTGGATACTAGTAATCCCACTCTCACAGAATGAGAGGTGAGATGGGGGAGATTCCCTCTGCACACTGTGAGGAGATCAGGCCGCCCTGGGTACTAGTAATCCCCACTCTCACAGAATGAGAGGTGAGATGGGGGAGATTCCCTCTGCACACTGTGAGGAGATCAGGCCGCCCTGGATACTAGTAATCCCCACTCTCACAGAATGAGAGGTGATATGGGGGGGATTCCCTCTGCACACTGTGAGGAGATCAGGCCGCCCTGGATACTAGTAATCCCCACTCTCACAGAATGAGAGGTGAGATGGGGGAGATTCCCTCTGCACACTGTGAGGAGATCAGGCCGCACTGGGTACTAGTAATCCCCACTCACAGAATGAGAGGTGAGATGGGGGAGATTCCCTCTGCACACTGTGAGGAGATCAGGCCGCCCTGGGTACTAGTAATCCCCACTCACAGAATGAGAGGTGAGATGGGGGAGATTCCCTCTGCACACTGTGAGGAGATCAGGCCGCCCTGGGTACTAGTAATCCCCACTCTCACAGAATGAGAGGTGAGATGGGGGAGATTCCCTCTGCACACTGTGAGGAGATCAGGCCGCCCTGGATACTAGTAATCCCCACTCTCACAGAATGAGAGGTGAGATGGGGGAGATTCCCTCTGCACACTGTGAGGAGATCAGGCCGCCCTGGGTACTAGTAATCCCCACTCTCACAGAATGAGAGGTGAGATGGGGGAGATTCCCTCTGCACACTGTGAGGCGATCAGGCCGCCCTGGGTACTAGTAATCCCCACTCTCACAGAATGAGAGGTGAGATGGGGGAGATTCCCTCTGCACACTGTGAGGAGATCAGGCCGCCCTGGGTACTAGTAATCCCCACTCTCACAGAATGAGAGGTGAGATGGGGGAGATTCCCTCTGCACACTGTGAGGAGATCAGGCCGCCCTGGGTACTAGTAATCCCCACTCTCACAGAATGAGAGGTGAGATGGGGGAGATTCCCTCTGCACACTGTGAGGAGATCAGGCCGCCCTGGATACTAGTAATCCCCACTCTCACAGAATGAGAGGTGAGATGGGGGAGATTCCCTCTGCACACTGTGAGGAGATCAGGCCGCCCTGGATACTAGTAATCCCAACTCTCACAGAATGAGAGGTGAGATGGGGGAGATTCCCTCTGCACACTGTGAGATCAGGCCGCCCTGGGTACTAGTAATCCCCACTCTCACAGAATGAGAGGTGAGATGGGGGAGATTCCCTCTGCACACTGTGAGGAGATCAGGCCGCCCTGGGTACTAGTAATCCCCACTCTCACAGAATGAGAGGTGAGATGGGGAGATTCCCTCTGCACACTGTGAGGAGATCAGGCCGCACTGGGTACTAGTAATCCCCACTCACAGAATGAGAGGTGAGATGGGGGAGATTCCCTCTGCACACTGTGAGGAGATCAGGCCGCCCTGGGTACTAGTAATCCCCACTCTCACAGAATGAGAGGTGAGATGGGGGAGATTCCCTCTGCACACTGTGAGGAGATCAGGCCGCCCTGGATACTAGTAATCCCACTCTCACAGAATGAGAGGTGAGACGGGGGAGATTCCCTCTGCACACTGTGAGGAGATCAGGCCGCCCTGGGTACTAGTAATCCCCACTCTCACAGAATGAGAGGTGAGATGGGGAGATTCCCTCTGCACACTGTGAGGAGATCAGGCCGCACTGGGTACTAGTAATCCCCACTCACAGAATGAGAGGTGAGATGGGGGAGATTCCCTCTGCACACTGTGAGGAGATCAGGCCGCCCTGGGTACTAGTAATCCCCACTCTCACAGAATGAGAGGTGAGATGGGGGAGATTCCCTCTGCACACTGTGAGGAGATCAGGCCGCCCTGGATACTAGTAATCCCACTCTCACAGAATGAGAGGTGAGATGGGGGAGATTCCCTCTGCACACTGTGAGGAGATCAGGCCGCCCTGGATACTAGTAATCCCACTCTCACAGAATGAGAGGTGAGATGGGGGAGATTCCCTCTGCACACTGTGAGGAGATCAGGCCGCCCTGGATACTAGTAATCCCCACTCTCACAGAATGAGAGGTGAGATGGGGGAGATTCCCTCTGCACACTGTGAGGAGATCAGGCCGCCCTGGATACTAGTAATCCCACTCTCACAGAATGAGAGGTGAGATGGGGGAGATTCCCTCTGCACACTGTGAGGAGATCAGGCTGCCCTGGGTACTAGTAATCCCACTCTCACAGAATGAGAGGTGAGATGGGGGAGATTCCCTCTGCACACTGTGAGGAGATCAGGCCGCCCTGGGTACTAGTAATCCCACTCTCACAGAATGAGAGGTGAGATGGGGAGATTCCCTCTGCACACTGTGAGGAGATCAGGCCGCCCTGGGTACTAGTAATCCCACTCACACAGAATGAGAGGTGAGACGGGGGAGATTCTCTCTGCACACTGTGAGGAGATCAGGCCGCCCTGGATACTAGTAATCCCACTCACACAGAATGAGGTGAGATGGGGGAGATTCCCTCTGCACACTGTGAGGAGATCAGGCCGCCCTGGGTACTAGTAATCCCCACTCTCACAGAATGAGAGGTGAGATGGGGAGATTCCCTCTGCACACTGTGAGGAGATCAGGCCGCCCTGGGTACTAGTAATCCCCACTCTCACAGAATGAGAGGTGAGATGGGGGAGATTCCCTCTGCACACTGTGAGGAGATCAGGCCGCCCTGGGTACTAGTAATCCCCACTCTCACAGAATGAGAGGTGAGATGGGGGAGATTCCCTCTGCACACTGTGAGGAGATCAGGCCGCCCTGGGTACTAGTAATCCCCACTCTCACAGAATGAGAGGTGAGATGGGGGAGATTCCCTCTGCACACTGTGAGGAGATCAGGCCGCCCTGGGTACTAGTAATCCCACTCTCACAGAATGAGAGGTGAGATGGGGGAGATTCCCTCTGCACACTGTGAGGAGATCAGGCCGCCCTGGGTACTAGTAATCCCCACTCTCACAGAATGAGAGGTGAGATGGGGGAGATTCCCTCTGCACACTGTGAGGAGATCAGGCCGCCCTGGATACTAGTAATCCCCACTCTCACAGAATGAGAGGTGATATGGGGGGATTCCCTCTGCACACTGTGAGGAGATCAGGCCGCCCTGGATACTAGTAATCCCCACTCTCACAGAATGAGAGGTGAGACGGGGGAGATTCCCTCTGCACACTGTGAGGAGATCAGGCCGCCCTGGGTACTAGTAATCCCCACTCTCACAGAATGAGAGGTGAGATGGGGAGATTCCCTCTGCACACTGTGAGGAGATCAGGCCGCACTGGGTACTAGTAATCCCCACTCACAGAATGAGAGGTGAGATGGGGGAGATTCCCTCTGCACACTGTGAGGAGATCAGGCCGCCCTGGGTACTAGTAATCCCCACTCTCACAGAATGAGAGGTGAGATGGGGGAGATTCCCTCTGCACACTGTGAGGAGATCAGGCCGCCCTGGGTACTAGTAATCCCCACTCTCACAGAATGAGAGGTGAGATGGGGGAGATTCCCTCTGCACACTGTGAGGAGATCAGGCCGCCCTGGATACTAGTAATCCCCACTCTCACAGAATGAGAGGTGAGATGGGGGAGATTCCCTCTGCACACTGTGAGGAGATCAGGCCGCCCTGGGTACTAGTAATCCCCACTCACAGAATGAGAGGTGAGATGGGGGAGATTCCCTCTGCACACTGTGAGGAGATCAGGCCGCCCTGGGTACTAGTAATCCCAACTCTCACAGAATGAGAGGTGAGATGGGGGAGATTCCCTCTGCACACTGTGAGGAGATCAGGCCGCCCTGGGTACTAGTAATCCCCACTCTCACAGAATGAGAGGTGAGATGGGGGAGATTCCCTCTGCACACTGTGAGGAGATCAGGCCGCCCTGGGTACTAGTAATCCCCACTCTCACAGAATGAGAGGTGAGATGGGGGAGATTCCCTCTGCACACTGTGAGGAGATCAGGCCGCCCTGGATACTAGTAATCCCACTCACACAGAATGAGGTGAGATGGGGGAGATTCCCTCTGCACACTGTGAGGAGATCAGGCCGCCCTGGGTACTAGTAATCCCACTCACACAGAATGAGAGGTGAGATGGGGGAGATTCCCTCTGCACACTGTGAGGAGATCAGGCCGCCCTGGATACTAGTAATCCCACTCACACAGAATGAGAGGTGAGACGGGGGAGATTCCCTCTGCACACTGTGAGGAGATCAGGCCGCCCTGGATACTAGTAATCCCCACTCTCACAGAATGAGAGGTAAGATGGGGGAGATATGACCTCTGTGAAGAGTAGGTTTCACTCTAGTAAACTGACAGATGTGTCCCTTCTTCTCCTGTTTGTTTTGTTGTGTTCCTTTGACATTCTGGCATCTTTTGATGTGCTAATTGGTGATTAGAGGAGGTGGAGTGAGGGGGTGGAGAAGAGAGTGGGAGACAGATGAGAAATGTAGGTAACTCACACACGCGAGACCTGCCACCGGGCAGAGCCGCTGCACATCTGTCTGTCTCGCTTGTACCTGCCCCAGTGGGTTATTCTGGGTCTAGGCATCAACAACATGAGAAAACCCCAAACATTATATCAAAAATACTGTACAGATTTCTCCTATTGCTAATAAATGTTACAATGTTAACGGGACTGACACAGCTACCAGAATCAATTTTCTTTTTTTAACAAACTACAGATGTATCGAACGTTACCGCTCATTAAGAGGGGTAATAATGTATCACACGTACAGATGTAGCATAATGTTAACAGGAACATTGGAGAGTTGGTGAAGGGGTAATTCTACTTAGCAGACAAAAAACATTTCTTTAGGCTTCTTGCCAATGTGCTCGTGTTCCTTGAAAGTACTGAATCTCCTCTCCAGTCCAAACTTCCCTTCATTGAAAGTACTGAATCTCTCCTCCAGTCCAAACTTTCCTTCCCTGCATCCTGTGGAGAATAAATCAATGCTACTTTGCAATGGGCACATTGTAATTCTCTGCCACTGACTGTCCTTTATACGCTGTGATATCGCTGATCTGAGACGCTCACCTGGAAGCCCCCGTTTAGGTCAGTGGCGCTACCTGTGCCGATTCAGTGATATCACAGGCTGTAGAATAAGGGCCGTGTCTGCCTTGGCTATTTGGTTATGTAACCCTCCTTACCCGACTCTAAAGGAGGTGGTCACATGACATTAGTTATGCACATTGGCAGTGCCCAGTCTCTCGGGCCTTTGCAGGGGGCTGGGTAGCTGCAGGCTGGGCGTGGATAAAAGTACGGAGAGAAAGATGGGCGCTAGGAACTTGTATAAAAAAATGGCGCTTTTAATTCCGCACTATATAAGGAATCGTTTATAGTAGAGCCGGTAGTGCGCGCTCGCGACCACGTGATGTCACTGCACTGCCGGCTGGAGGCAAAGGGGAGGCGACAGGGAGGCGTGGCGTCACATGAGCGGCTCGCCCCCATTGGCTGAACGCTTACGTGACGCGGCCGTCACGCATGGAAAACTATTTGGGAAATCTGTGTGCGCTCTGCATGTGGTTGTTCCGGCATAAGAAGTCTTGGAGTGCCTGATATCTTCCAAAAAAAAGGTTAGGCATAGTTTTAGAAAGGAAAGGTATACAGGGTTATACCAAATGTAGCGCACTTTCCCCCACCCCCTGGGAGATGTGTAGCCACGGTGTGTGTGTATGGTGCAATACCTGGTGGCTCACAGGAGGCCTGAGCCTCCGCTGCTGGGAGCCTGGGGTGTATCCTGGAATGATGCTCGGTAGCGCCTCCACCTGTGCGGGATTCTATTGTGTAGAATGACCCCATTACAGGACACATACAGAATGCACACTGGGTAAAGCAGAACAGTTTAAAATACACACTAATATAGTACAGCCCACCCACCAGGCCTTGCACGGCCGTACCTCCTAGGTACCTAGGGTGTCCACAAACTCAAATCCCCCCACCCAATGTGGGGTACAGCGCTGCCCACTAATATGTGAAGGTGAGTTGGTTGCACGTGATGAGGTGAGGTACCTGCGGGCGCGCAGTGATGCTAATGGGATCCACGGATCCAGTGACGGTAACAGCGAAGCCTCCGCCTCTACGTTGGGTGGGTCCCGCAGGGATTGTACCACCATATGCAATGTCTCTATGTTGCAGGTGTCTGGTCCCAGATCACCTGAGGTCAGGATGCTGCCGCGTCCTGGCTGTGTCCCTCACTTTAATGCTACAGGGGCAGTGTCCCTATCTATGGGCCTGTCCCTGCAGCAACCACAAGCTGAGGGGAGTCGGGGCTAGCTGGGGCCTAATGGGGGTCTCTGGCCTAGTGCAGGAGTCACTGACACCCTGCACACGCACACCCTACCCTGATGGCATCCCAGCTCCGACTGGCGTGGTCATGTGAATTGTATCAATCTCACTGCAGGAGACTCTGCGCACCCCATTGGTTGCGGTGGATCAGATGGTGCCTTGCCCAATAGCCTTATGGGGCTTGTAGTCCTCGCAGCCCTGTTTCTCTATAGGCCACCTACTCTGCGCATGCGCGATACACTGTGCATGCGCGGACATATCCAACATGGCGGCGCCCTGCGGTAAGCCTCCAGCGATGCACTTGCCTGCCCAGCACTGCCGCTTTCTCCCCCTGCCTATCAGAGGTGTGCAACCGCCGCCACTGACACCCGCTCGCCCCTCGCGTCACTCCCGGCACCCGTCTGACTTGCTGGCACCGCAGCGGAAGTTAGGGGTAGGAAGCGGACCGTGGGGGAACCTGGCTACACAAATAAGTATACACGGGAAGGATGCTGATCCAGGGAGTAATCCGATGGCCAATTCTTGGAGTACGGAAGGAATTTATTTTCCCCCTTATGAGATAGCATTGGATGATATGACTCGGGGGTTTTTTGTTTACCTTCCTCTGGATCAATAAGTAAGTACAGATATAGGATAAAGTATCTGTCATCTAAATTTAGCATAGGTTGGACACGATGGACATACGTCTTTTTCAACCTCATCTACAGTGTAACGGTGTGAGCTTTACTCCAACTTTATTATGTCCCTGCGGATTGCACCGAGGCAATAACTTTTCTTTAGAGGACCTCTCTTACTGTTGTTGTTTATATATATATATATATATATATATATATATATATATATATATATATATATATATATACACACACACACACATATATACACACACACACACATACATATATACACACATAGCCACACATTTATTTATATGATATGTACATATACATATTCGAAGAGAAATAACATTGGTGAAATTAGTCTGAAGGGCATAGAGGCAGTGAAGGTGTTAATTGTGTGTTAGGTTTTCCTCTGGAGTGCTCTAAGTATTATCTTTCTGATGTGGCTACTGTTATCCTTTCTGCAAACAGTCCTGAGATTGCGGCTCTGTCTCTGCCCTGTAAAGAAAGCTGTGATGCTACAACCGACACATCTCCGAGGGTGAAAGTTAAACCCCCCTGCACCGAGAGAAAGCGAACTCGGGATTAGAGAGATGCAATTCTTATTCATGAGAGAGAAGCCAAGTGCAAACATGGTCAATCTTCAACATTTGCGCCCCGGCTCGCAAACGTAAGATAGGAAACCAGCGGACGAAGTCAAGGCAAATGAAGTGAAGCTAAGTACATTCCCAGCTGCAATGGGTAATAAGCATGGTGATGAGCTGATTGGGCATCTGCACAAATGGTAGGCTTACTTACTATACAAAAACCAGTTCCATGCACTATTACACCTAAGTAGCCCACTATATAAGCTGGTGTTTGGCAACTATAATCAAGCAAACGAATGGCTCTTGGTGCTGAACGTACTCCTTGTGTCTCGGAAAATCTCCCAACATACCACTTAGATTGTAAGCTCAGCGGGGCAGGGGTTTCCTTTCCTATTAAAGGCTTTTATGGTTGTTGCACTTATCTAACATTTAACATTCAGGCACAAGAGTTAAAACAAAAATTCATAAATAGGAAATATTCATCCTACAAACTACGGTAGATCAAATTATATCAGAGGTCGAGTCAATGGATAGAACGAGCCTTTTAAAATATAAAAAGAAAAAAAATCGGAAGTAACATCAGAATGACCATTTATTACTCAGTTTAACCAAATGGCTCCCGCTATACGTAAAACCTTTTGTAAATATTGGCCTATCCTTAGAAAGGTTAAAGTATTGGTAGACATGCTACCCATTCATCCCAAAATCATATTCACCAAGGCCTCAAATATAGGTCAAAAATTGGCTCCAAGCTGCCCATTGACACGACCTCTAAATCACATCAATATTACCCACAAGGGGTACTACTTCTGCAATAATTGCACTGCTTGCAGATATAGTTTAAAAAGTTTTTAATTTTCCTCCAAAATTACATCCACATCATATAACATCAAACAACATATCACTTGCAATAGCTCTAAGGTCATATACCTTCTTGAATGTCCATGCGGTCTGCAGTATGTGGGTATGACAACTAGATCAGACATGCCAAGAGATCCCATCCCAGAACTCATCCTAACTACACTAGGGCCCATGCGGTCCATAACTAGCCCCATCCTATCAATGTCTGGTCCCACAGTCATCTGCGCGAACATGTTTATAATATTAAAAAGGGTTTGACCACACATAGTGTGTCTAATCATTTTCTTCAGGTGCACGGGCAGGACCCCACAGGACTGACATGTATGGCCATAGAAGCCCTTACACCACATTGGCCAGGAGGCAACGTTGTAGGCCTTTTGGGGAGGAGAGAATCCTTTTTGGTTTTACAAACTCCGCACTCTGGCCCCACTAAGCCTCAACGTTGAGTTTGATTTGAAAGCCTTTCTGGCTGGTACATAAGTACAGATGATTTTTGTCCAGTTTCTTTCACTACTTTATATCCCTGCATGCTGTCCCTATTGCATATTGCAGGAGTTCATCGCACTTGCGAGTAAACACTAGTACTCATATCACAGGTATATCACATTACACAGTTTATTTATCACCTTTATTATAATAGAAATATTACCATATTTAGTTTACATTATATAGAATAGGCAGTTCATAACACACACCAATAATAACATATGACCTTTTTATAAAATGTATAGGTGTCTTTCACTATTTATATTATCATGTTACACATATAGGATAGATGTCACCTAAAATATCACATTAGTATCACTACATTAGATATCCCTTTATATAGTTGATCCATACAATAGAAATGGATATATAGTCAGCACACACAGCCCCATGCTGCCAGCTCTTGCAGCATATATATGCATTGATAGCTCAATAATGAGTAGTATGTACCTTTCACCATATTGATGTTTGCCAGATAGATTGTTATCTTGCATATTCACGTTTTTGTTTAATGTCATTGTAAGTCATGTTGTATTATTCTTTGTTTGTATTTGTTTTAAGCTGAGAACACAAGCAGTTTTTGGAAATCCATCACTGCGCATGTACGGGACTATCACAGGTGCACTGCATTTTCTAATTATTATAGTGTACATATAAGGGACAAATGGGGACTTCATCTTTATACCCCTGAGGAAGGAAGCTGAGTCTTCTGAAATGCGTAGGGTGGTCCTGCTGACTCTGCTGCTGATCTGAGTTACGATCTAATTCGCCGATTGTAGCGCCACGAATCTGCGCTACATAACATCTGGTACTCTTGGCTCACTTACGGCGAATCTGCTTCTGCTGACTCCAAGCTGCCTGCACGCTTGTCCTCGCGTGACGAGAGGGAGCGCTCCGCCCAAAATGACCAACTGATGTTGTAGGACGCTGCCGACACAGAGGAGAAACGACTAAAAGCTGCTGAGCCACAAATGAGAGGGGATACTCTCCGAATTATCCACTGCTTGCCACCTTCATCTTTCTGGTGAGTGGGCACTTCAGCTACAGTAGCAGCATATCAGTGGGACTTGTCTCATTCATTTTTATGTTTATGATATTTGATCATATGTCTTTTTATTAAATGTTTCATAATATTCAGTTCACCTATTTGTTTCCAGTGTCTGTCTATATGTTATATTTGTTTTATCACACAGTATTACGCTATGTACTCTGTTTGTTTTTATTTTAAGCACGAATACTCACCTGTTGGAGCACATCTTTGGATTTGAAACTACCATCTATCCTGGTTGTTTATATCCTTTTATTTTGTTTATACTTATGTGTAAGGCGCCAGAGATATCAATTCTTTGTCCACACTTATTGTGTTTTAATTCCCTGTATTGTTTTGCAATATAAATATTAATAACTAGCTGAGAGACCCGGCGTTGCCCGGGATGTAATTTTTTTGGGGGGGGGGGGCGTACGACAGGGTTAGGCTTCCCCCCCCCTTGACAGCTAGGTGGGTGACTGAGTTGACTGAGTGTGTGGGTGACTGTGTGGGTGGGTGGGTGACACTTGACTGAGTGGGTGACTTTGGGTCGGTGACTGAGTGGGTGACTTTGGGTCGGTGACTGGGTGGGTGACTTTGGGTCGGTTTGACTTTGGGTCGGTGGGTGGGTGACTTTGGGTCGGTGGGTGGGTGACTTTGGGTCGGTGGGTGGGTGGGTGACTTTGGGTTGGTGGGTGGGTGACTTTGGGTCGGTTTGACTTTGGGTCGGTGGGTGGGTGACTTTGGGTCGGTGGTTGGGTGGGTGAGTTGGGTCGGTGGGTGGGTGAGTTGTGTCGGGGGGGGGAAAACTTTGGGTCGGTGGGTGGGTGACTTTGGGTCGGTGGGTGGGTGACTCTGGGTTGGTGGGTGGGTGGGTGACTTTGGGTGGGTGGGTGGGTGGCTCGGTGACTGGGTGACTTTTTCAGGGTCGGTGACTGGGTGGGTCAGTGACTGGGGTCGGTGACTGGGTGGGTCAGTGAGTGGGTAGGTGGGGTCGGTGAGTGGGTGGGTGGGGTCGGTGAGTGGTTAGGTGGGGTCGGTGAGTGGGTGGGTGGGGTCGGTGAGTGGGTGGGTGGGGTCAGTGACTGGGTGGGTGGTTTTGGGTGAGACTGGGTGGGTGAGTGTGAGACTGAATGGGTGGGTGAGTGTGAGACAGAATGGGTGGGTGAGTGGGAGACTGAATGGGTGGGTGAGTGGGAGACAGAATGGGTGGGTGAGTGGGAGACTGAATGGGTGGGTGAGTGGGAGACTGAATGGGTGGGTGAGTGGGAGACTGAATGGGTGGGTGAGTGGGAAACTGAATGGGTGGGTGAGTGGGAAACTGAATGGGTGGATGAGTGGGAAACTGAATGGGTGGATGAGTGGGAAACTGAATGGGTGGATGAGTGGGAAACTGAATGGGTGGGTGAGTGGGAAACTGAATGGGTGGGTGAGTGGGAAACTGAATGGGTGGGTGAGTGGGAAACTGAATGGGTGGGTGAGTGGGAAACTGAATGGGTGGGTGAGTGGGAGACTGAGTGGGTGGGAAACTGAGTGGGTGGGAGACTGACTGGGTGGGAGACTGACTGGGTGGGTGAGTGGGAGACTGACTGGGTGGGTGAGTGGGAGACTGACTGGGTGGGTGAGTGGGAGACTGACTGGGTGGGTGAGTGGGTGACTGACTGGGTGGGTGAGTGGGAGACTGACTGGGTGGGTGAGTGGTAGACTGACTGGGTGGGTGAGTGGGTGACTGACTGGGTGGGTGACTGACTGGGTGAGTGGGTGACTGACTGGGTGGGTGAGTGGGTGACTGACTGGGTGGGTGAGTGGGTGACTGACTGGGTGGGTGAGTGGGTGACTGACTCGGTGGGTGAGTGGGTGACTGACTGGGTGGGTGAGTGGGTGACTGAATGGGTGGGTGACTGGGTGACTGACTGAATGGGTGGGTGACTGAGTGACTGAGTGACTGGGTGGGTGACTGAGTTGGGTGGGTTACTGAGTTGACTGAGTGGGTGGGTGACTGGGTTTTGACTTAGGGTGGGTGGGTGACTTCGGTGACTGGGTGGGTGGGTGACTGGGTGTTGGTGGGTGGGTGGGTGACTGGGTGAAAGTGACTGGGTGGGTGTGTGGGTGGGTGACTGGGTGGGTGGGTGACTGGGTGACTTGACTGAGTGAGTGGGTGACTGAGTGAGTGGGTGGGTGACTGAGTGGGTGGGTGACTAAGTGAGTTTTTGGGTGACTAAGTGAGTTTTTGGGTGACTGAGTGGGTGGGTGACTGAGTGAGTGGGTGACTGGGTGAAAGTGACTGGGTGGGTGACTGAGTGGGTGGGTGACTGAGTGGGTGGGTGACTGGGTGAAAGTGACTGGGTGGGTGTTTGGGTGGGTGACAGTGCGTGGGTGGGAGACGGTGGGTGACTTACCTTGACCCCATGGCATCTGGCTGGGGCAGGAGGTGAGTTCGGGAAGCTGGGGGGGGTCAAGAGTGGCAGGAGACCCGCGCCGCGCTTCCCCTCCGTCCGGGAGCCGGCGCACGTGATGGGGAGTCTCGCGCCGCGCTTCCCCTCTCCGGTAGCGGCGCACGTGAGGGGGAGTCCCGCGCCGCGCTTCCCCTCTCCGGTAGCGGCGCACGTGAGGGGGAGTCCCGCGCCGCGCTTCCCCTCTCCGGTAGCGGCGCACGTGAGGGGGAGAGCAAAAGGCCCGGGCCGCGCTTCCCCTCTACGGTAGCGGCGCACATGAGGGGGAGAGCAGGAGGCCCGGGCCGCGCCGGGGGAGGAGCCTGGAGTTTGCTGCTGAGCAGGAGGGCCGCGGCGCACGGTGAGGGTGATGGTGCGGCTGGGGATGTTGCGGAGCGTGGGGATTTGGGTGAGGTGGGGGGAGAGAGTGAGGGGCACCGGGAGAGGAGGGGGGGGGGTGTGTGGAAGGTGAGCTGCGGTCCAACTGACGGGCGAGAGTGAGGGTGTGTGTGTGTGTGTGAGGGGGGTGTGTGTGTGAGGGGTGTGTGTGTGTGTGTGTGTGTGTGAGGGTGTGTGTGTGTGTGTGTGTTTTTTTGCCCATCACTCTGCCTCAGGCCAATGAGAGGTACGGGGGCGGGCAGGTCAAGGGACCAATGAGATTGCCGCTAGGGACGCAGACATACTGTTAGGACCAGTATGTCAGGCTAGAATCTACACTCATGTTAAGCTTCCATTTTGTATGGTCATAACTAGTTAAGATTCTGTAGTCAGCCTTTTGCTGAAATATAAATTCATAGATGCACTCAGTTTCTCTGCTAAATTGCATTTCCTTTCTTCCTGGTCAGGATATTACTAGATACTTTTGAGATGTCAATTTCCTGGTGTTTTAGTAGAATATAATAGAATGGTTCTCCACAAGAAGCAAAATCGTGTAATAAAGTTGCTAAGACTCAAGGTCTTTTTTGATAACAGACAATGAATAAGCTATGTATTCAGACAATTGCTTGTATTGGGAAAAGACACGTCTCAAAAGTCACGCCACTAATATGTCCTGCCCCTAAATCACGCCTCTAATCAAAGCTACGCCCAAGACACACCTAGTATACGCCCAAGACACACCTAGTATACGCCTATGTTACGCCTCTAACCAATATCTTTTTTTTTCTGTATAAAAGTCATTACCCTATGAGTAATAAATAGAGACAAAGGATTTGAAACCTGGCGTGCGTTACGTTTCATTTTGTTCGTCTCCCAGGCCTGAAAAGTTCACCGAAGACCGGAGATAACAGTTGCAGGGCGTGAAAACTTCTCCGGGGGAGTCTGCTGCAAACGGTGCAGAAGGTGTATCCAGTCACAAGGCTTCAGTGTACCTGGCAAAGGAAAGGTTCCTCTCGGTGCTGAAGCCAGGGGAGGAAATAACGGATTTTCCTTTCACATACAGTGCTTTCAGAAATATATAGTAGATACTAGCTGAGAGACCCGGCGTTGCCCGGGATGTAAATGCGTAATAGGTAGTATTATTTATAAATCGTGGAACAATAGGTGAGTATTTGTTGTAAAGGTTGGATAATAATGTTGAAAAGAAAGATGGAATAAAATGTAATACGATGTTGTTTAAAAATGGTTTATTGTAAACACACCACAGTACAATGTATATTTTGGTGACATAACAGATGTAAAAATGTGAGGCGTGTGTCCTGCTAGGGTGTGAGGCGGCGGGTGGGTTGTGAGTGCTGTCTGTGAGTGGGGGTCCTGCTAGGGTGTGAGGCGGCAGGTGGTGCGTGGGTTGTGAGTGTTGTCTGTGAGTGGGGGTCCTGCTAGGGTGTGAGGCAGCAGGTGGCGCGTGGGTTGTGAGTGCTGTCTGTGAGTGGGGGTCCTGCTAGGGTGTGAGGCGGCGGGTGGCACATGGGTTGTGAGTGCTGTCTGTGAGTGGGGTCCTGCTAGGGTGTGAGGCGGCAGGTGTCGCGTGGGTTGTGAGTGCTCTCTGTGAGTGGGGGTCCTGCTAGGGTGTGAGGCGATGGGTCAGTGATATGGGTGGGTAGGGGCGGGAGGCAGCAGGTGTGTGTGGCGGCAGGTATGTGTCGAGTGTGGCGGGAGTCTGTTGAGTGCATGCAGCGGCTGTGAGGCGGTGGGTGAAAGGCAGAGGCGGGCGGAGTAAGGGCGGGTGAAAGGCAGAGGCGGGCAGGAAGGCGAAGATTGGTGGGAAGGGGGTGGGAGGGGGGGGAAGGGTGTGGGAGGGGGGGAAGGGTGTGGGAGGGGGGAAGGGTGTGGGAGAGGGGAGGAGGGGGAGGGAAAGGGGAGGAGGGGGAGGGAAAGGGGAGGAGGGGAGAAGGGGGGAGGGGAGAAGGGGGGAGGGGGGGGAGAAGGGAGGAGGGGGGGGGGAGAAGGGAGGAGGGGGGGGGAGAAGGGAGGAGGGGGGGAGAAGGGAGGAGGGGGGGAGAAGGGAGGAGGGGGGGGAGAAGGGAGGAGGGAGGGGGGGAGAAGGGAGGAGGGGGGAGGGGAGGAGGGGAGAAGGGAGGAGGGGGAGGGGAGGAGGGGAGAAGGGAGGAGGGGGGGGAGAAGGGAGGAGGGGGGGGGAGAAAGGGGAGGGGGGGAGAAAGGGGAGGGGGGGGAGAAAGGGGAGCGGGGGGGAGAAAGGGGAGCGGGGGGGGAGAAAGGGGAGCGGGGGGGGGAGAAAGGGGAGCGGGGGGGGAGAAAGGGGAGCGGGGGGGGGGGGGAGAAAGGGGAGCGGGGGGGGGAGAAAGGGGAGCGGGGGGGGGGAGAAAGGGGAGCGGGGGAGGGGAGAGCCGGCGTTGCCCGTGAGTTACATTTAGCGCTAGAAAAAGGGGGGGGGGAGAGGGGGGGGAAAAGGAGGGGGACGGGGGAAAAGGAGGGGAGGGGGATGGGGGAAAAGAAGGGGAGGGGGACGGGAGAAAAGGAGGGGGGGACAGTGGACAGGTGGGGGGGGGAGACAGTGGGCGGGTGGGGGGGGACAGTGGGCGGGTGGGGGGGGACAGTGGAAAGGACAGTGGACAGGAGGGGAGGAGAGTGGACAGGAGGGGGGGGAGAGTGGACAGGGGGGGGGGACAGGTGAAAGGACAGTGGACAGGAGGGGATGGGGGGAGAGTGGACAGGAGGGTGGGGGGAGTGGACAGGGGGGGAGAGTGGACAGGAGGGGGGGTGACAGTGGACAGGAGGGAGGGTGATAGTGGACAGGAGGGGGGATGGCAGTGGACAGGAGGGGGGTGGCAGTGGACAGGTGGGGGGGAGAGTTGACAGGAGGGGGGGTGACAGTGGACAGGAGGGGGGGGCAGTGGACAGGAGGGGGGGGGGGCAGTGGACAGGAGGGGGGGGCAGTGGACAGGAGGGGGGTTGGTTTGCTTTAAATTGACGGGTCCCTCCTCTCCACTCCCCCTGTATCTTTCTCGGCTCCTGACCCCCCCACCCCCATGTGTAGCTCCGGTCCCCACTCTACAGTGTCTGAGACACAGTGTAACACACACACACACAGTGTCCCACACACACACTGTCACGCTGTGTCACGCTGTGACACACACACACACACACACACACACACACACACACACCTCTCCTTCTGGCCGCCGCCATGTTAGTTAGTCCGCGAGGGAGGAAGGGGTCCTTCATCTGCCGCCATCTTAGGTGCCGCGTGGCAGCGGTAGGCTGCCCTGGCCAATGCCTGTCCCCGCGCCAGGGAGGTGAGCGGGAGGTGAGCGGGAGGTGAGCGGGAGGTGGGGGGAGGTGAGTGGAGGGAGCGGGAGGTGAGTGGAGGCAGCGGCAGGCTGCCCTGCCCACTGCCTGTCCCCGCGCCGGGGAGGTGAGTGGAGCGGGAGGTGAGGTGAGTGGAGGCAGCGGCAGGCTGCCCTGCCAACTGCCTATCCCCGCGCCGGGGAGGTGATTGGAGCAGGAGGTGAGTGGAGGGAGCGGGAGGTGAGTGGAGGCAGCGGCAGGCTGCCCTGCCCACTGCCTGTCCCCGCGCCAGGGAGGTGAGTGGAGCGGGAGGTGAGTAGAGGGATCAGGAGGTGAGTGGAGGCAGCGGCAGGCTGCCCTGCCCACTGCCTGTCCCCGCGCCGGGGAGGTGAGTGGAGCGGGAGGTGAGTAGAGGGAGCGGGAGGTGAGTGGAGGCAGCGGCAGGCTGCCCTGCCCACTGCCTGTCCCCGCTCCGGGGAGGGAGTTGAGCGGGAGGGAGGTGAGTGGAGAGGGAGGTGAGTGGAGCGGGAGGTGGAGGGAGGTGAGTGGAGAGGGAGGTGAGTGGAGCGGGAGGTGGAGGGAGTTGAGCGGGAGGGAGGTGAGTGGAGCGGGAGGTGGAGGGAGGTGAGTGGAGAGGGAGGTGAGTGGAGCGGGAGGTGGAGGGAGGTGAGTGGAGAGGGAGGTGAGTGGAGCGGGAGGTGGAGGGAGGTGAGTGGAGAGGGAGGTGAGTGTCATGGGGGGGGGGGAGAGGACAGAGAGAGAGGTGTGTGTGTGTCCATCCCTGTGTGTCCTTTGGCCCGTCACTCCGCCTCAGGCCAATGAGAGGTGTGTGGGGGCGGGCGGGCCAAGGGACCAATGAGATTGCCGCTAGGGACGCAGACATACAGTGCTTTCAGAAATATATAGTAGATGCATACAGAGAGACATTGGGACTAAGACACGTCTGGGCTTGGTATCCCAGTACAACAGAAGCCGGCCGGAGGCAGTGGGTAGCCATATTTTAAAAGAGCACTTCCTCTTACTCAATTATTTTGGTTACACCCATTTTTACTGGGAGCCAAACACCACTATCCGCCAGGGGCCCTGGGACCCCCCCCAGTTCCCTTGATACTGGTGAAGATACCATTTTTAAATCTCCCTCAAGGGAAATCTCGGGCCAATAGGAAGCTGCAGCATCATTGGTTGTGGCTTCCTACTGGATGGCCATTTAAATCCCCTTTAAAAACCAGGGAGTAATACCATTAACTTCACCAATAAGTATCTCTGGAACAGGGTGTACCCGGAGCTATACATAGTACGGTTCAGCTCCGGAGACAACCCCCCAGTTCCAATCCTGTAAATAAGAGCGGTGGTTACTTAGGATGGACAGCTCCTTCAACTCTTGGTCCTGTTATATCATTGGCACTGAAACGCCACAGACATTCCAGCACCGCAACCGAGTGGATCAGTTCTGGGATTCTCGTGCGGAATCCCTCCTCTTTTCTTCGGACCAAGTCCACAGCGCCTTAGGAAACAATCTCCCCTAGAAACCAGCAAAACAAATAGGAGGATGTCAACTGGATATTAAAATAGTTACCTGCGGTGCGGCCACTGGGACATCCAACGAACGCCCAAGGAGCACTGTAATGGCTCGGTGAATATTGAACACAAACTGCAATTTTCCTTTGTCTTGCTTCTGAAATTAGAGCTGGTGCTGAGTCATAACCAAATGACGCAAAGGCCACAAGCTGAGGTCCTCCTGACCACTCGGAAGCTGCACAGTTAGGTGGAGTCCCCGCTGGCGCTGAGCTCGCTTGGCGCTTGGCGCGCTTACCTTCTTCAATGTGGATCAGCACATCCCCTCTCCCGCTGTGCTCGCGAGCTCATGCACGTCCACACGCGCTCTCCCAAGCGTTCTGCTTGGGGAGACAAGGGAGAGATATTTTCCTGCTGAGAGCAGGGTCAAACGGACTGAGAGGGGGGGAAAACAGACTGAGGGGGGGGGCAAACAGACTGAGGGGGGGGGGCAAACGGACTAAGAGGGGGGGGAAACAGACTGAGGGGGGGGCAAACGGACTGAGAGAGGGGGGGAAACGGACTGAGATGGGGGGAAAACGGACTGAGGGGGGGGCAAACAGACTGAGGGGGGGCAAACGGAGTGCTGCTGTGTGGTGGGGGGGCAAATGGAGTGGTGTGGTGGGGGAGAAGGGAGAGAAAAATAGAGGGTGGGAGAGAGAAATAGAGGGGGAGAAAGGAGAGAGAGAGAGGGGGGGAGAAGGGAGAGAGAGGGGGGAGAAGGGAGAGAGTGAGAGGGGAAGGGAGATAGTGAGAGGGAGAAAGGAGAGAGAGAGAGGGAGGGGAGAAGGGAGAGAGAGAGGGGGGAGAAGGGAGAGAGAGGGGGGGAGAAGGGAGAGAGTGAGAGGGGGAGAAGGGAGAGAGTTAGAGGGGGGGAAGGGGAGAGAGAGAGAGAGCGCAATGGACGGAGAGAGAGCAATGGGGGGGGGAGAGAGAGAGCAATGGGGGGGGAGAGCGAGCAATGGGGGGGGAGAGAGAGCAAGGGGGGAGAGAGAGAGCACTGGGAGGGAGAGAGGTAATGGGGGGGAGAGAGAGAGCAATGGGGGGGGAGAGATATGAGGGAAGCGGGGGGGGGAGATATATATATATACAGCCCCTGACACACACCCTCCCATAATAGCCACGCCCCCCCACTCCTGCTCTAAAAATGTTGCAGGACATCGATCGCTCATGCTTGAGAGCTGGTGACATCACCGCTCTCCAAGCATGAGCGCAGTCAGCGGCTGCTTAGCCGCAGCCTTACAGGGTCTCCATCATAATGTAATTGGTGATGAACCCACAACCCCTACATCTCACTCTTTTGGACCTTAACAGTAATGGGGCTTCCAGTTTTGCGGGAAAAGAAGATCATTTAGCAAGAAGGCAAAATGTGTTTATATGTGGGGAGTGGTAAAAGAATGAGGTAGACGATATTGTATTAAAATATAGGCAGCCGAAAAGCCAAGAAAGAGTATATCTTTTTAGGGCCATCAACAAAGTAGCTCTGTCAGTGTCTTAAACACATTTATGTATTCTTTGCCATGTATGCAGATGAGAGAGAGAACAGATACAAACCAGCGCCCGCAGGGTATAAAGTCCAATAAGTCCAATTGAGGGGAAAGGAGAGAAAGTCCAATAAGTCCAATGACAGGGGGTTCTCCAATCAGGTGATCCGTTTACATGTGGATAGAAACAAAGACAATAATCATAGTGTATACTGTAAAACACGCAAAACAATAAAAAACAAACTACAAGCAACAAAGACATAACATGAAACACAGAAGCTGAAATAAAAACTATTTAATAAAACAAAGGAGCCTGCTGCAGCGGGTCATCAAGGGGTTAAAACCCCAAACCCTACTTACAGCAGGACCGGATAAAATGCGCATGTGAAACCAACAGGAATGAATGCCAAAAGCCGTCAGAGTCCTCCGTGGGTGCCTGGATGTGCGCCGTGATGATTAAAGCTCCCTCCAAAGTGTGGAAGGTTCCCAGATTGGACACAGGGAAAGGGGAGCTGAACACAGCTATACACATCAGTAGGGACCTCTCTCATAATGGCGTCGCTTCCTGCAGAGGTGGTCAGGAACGCTGCACGCAACCAGCTTACTCCGAAGGCGTCGTGACCTTTGACCCTACGCGTTTCGTGACTGACGTCACTTCCTCACAATCCTATATGCACACAGCCCTAGCCTCTCTGACCTTCAACACACACTTCAATCTGACTTTTTGAGACTTGAAAACTGGATTTCTCAAAACAAACTGTTTTTAAACACTGACAAGACTGTAACAATGGTAATTGGGACCAAGGCTAAATTTTTTAAGCTTCCAGTGACTGAGCTCCAGATCAGAACCAACGCTAACACCACCCTAACTCCTGTTACTAGTTTTAAATACTTGTGCATATGATTCGACTCCCATTTAACATTCGGGATGCACATTGATGCCCTGACATCCAAAACCTATGCGCTTTACAGGAACAAATCCTCTGTAAGTCTGCTGGTCAGAAAGCGTATCACACACCAGATGCTAATACAGCACAATTAACACACCCTCTCCGTCTGATTTATCCCACAACGTTACCCTCACAATTCTTTTGGCCAGACATCCTTCCAGCCCTGAATGTCAAAGGGTTAAAAGTGGTGGAATAAGGTTACTAAACGGAAGGAAGCATTGGGATTGTTGTTGGAAAACATATACACGAGAGGCCAGGGGGGCTCAACTCCAGTCGTCAAGCCCCCCACCCCCTGACTGGTAAGGTTTTTAGGATATCCCTGCTTCAGCACAGATGTCCGATCAGTCCCTGCTTCAACACAGGTAGCTCAATCAGTCCCAGCTTCTGAGGCCTCTGA
Organism: Ascaphus truei; assembly: GCF_040206685.1. NCBI lineage: Eukaryota > Metazoa > Chordata > Amphibia > Anura > Ascaphidae > Ascaphus > Ascaphus truei. The sequence goes on from NC_134483.1 coordinate 541,549,415, forward strand.
TTGAGCCACCTGTGCTGAAGCTGGTGTAACGGGTATTCCCCCACCCAATCGCATATAGTGTGTGTGTGTGTGCGGGGAACCTAATGTTACCTGGGGTGGTGCGTTATACCTGTCAGGCTCACAGGAGGCCTGAGCCTCCGCTAGTGAGAACCTGGGGTGAATCTCTGGAACATTCTCGCTTGGTCAGCGCCTCCACCTATGTAGGATTCTATAGGAATGTAGAATGGCCCTAACATAGGAACCCACCCAGAAACCACATACACCAGGGTTATGGCTAAAAGATTTACTGAACGAGCAATTAACACAATAACATCACATCATATTGTATAGCAACACAACACAGAGTATCATACTTTCACAGTGCAACATCATCAGTATGCACAACGATATATATGCCACCCTCTGCCACTAGCTGGCAGCTATAACCTTGCCCCTAACTGGGCTATAACCTCCTTACACAGTATCCCCAAAGTCCTTGTACCCAAAGTCCCAAGAGTCCCACAACCCCACCCACGTGTGAAACAGCGCTGCCCACTAAGGTGAAGTGTATAGGTGGTGCACTTGGTGACTTGGATAATACCTGCCCGGTGCTCCTGCTACCGGGTGCGCAGATGACCTTTGCTTGGAATCCCTTGCTCCAGGAGATGATCCAAGATGCCTCCGCCTCAATGGTGGGTGGCTCCCGCATGGAGTGATCCACCTTTATAATGTCTCTTATCTCTGCTAACGCAGAGGATGTATTACCTTTACAGCAATGGCCAGGATAGTTACAGGTTCCTGGCTGGACCCTCACTTGTCTAGGTTCTACAGGACCCTGTCCCTAGTCTAAGGGGAGTCCCTACAGTAACCACAAGCTGAGGTGAGTAGGGCCTAGCTGGGGCCTAAGGGGAGACTTCTGGCCTAGTGCAGGAGGCTACTTTCCTCCCTGCATAAACACACCCTCCCCTCTCTGTGTCCCAGCTCCAGACTGACAATCCCTGTCTGCACACAACATTGTTGCAACTTTGCAGCATGAGAATCTGTCAGCCTTATTGGCTGTCTGGCTGCCTGTGACCAGGGTGAAAGTGCAGTCCCCAGAGGCTGCTGGGAATTGTAGTCCTTGGTGGCTCTCTTTAACATTGGGGCCTCGTGCGCGCTGTGTAATGGCCGCCGCCGCTGCTAACTACGCATGTGCGAACTGGGGGATGTCCCTGACTATGGAGCGTCTCTTCTCACTCCCTGTAATGGCTGCCGTATCGTACCTGAGGCTATACTGCACGCGCGCGAACTACCGCGTATGCGCAAACGCACACAAGATGGCGGCGCCCTGTAGCTGATGTCGCCGGGAGCCCCCGGTGACGCGATCCCCCCTGCAACTGCCCTCACGCTGTCGCAGGTAGGAGGGAGAGAACAGAATGTCTGGGGAGCCAGAGGGGACCTGGCTACACTGGGATATCCTGAAAACCTGACCTGTTGGTGGGGGATCTTGAGGACTGGAGTTGGCTATTCTAAATCCGAAAGTAAGCCAAGCATCTAGCAGGGTGTGAGGATTCACAGCAGGTAGGGACATGGGCAGACACGGCGGGCCCAGCAGTTCTTGCCTACGGTCACATGATGTGTTTCTACGTGGCGTGCTCATTAAACTGCGATCCGATGCGATCCACATCGCGAAGGAAAACCGAGAGCCGTGCGACAAATCAGAGCGCACGTATTAATAATTAAACATACAAAATACAGGTACGACAAAAAGTCACTTGCAAGCATTGTGCGTTCCTGGTGTGTTTGGGAGGTACAGAAGTAGGAATGTTATACTTAAGTAATAATCCCCTCAGAACAAGGCATTACTGGCCAATAATGCCCTGGCTGGAAGAGTTGAAGGCCCGAGGCGAAGCCGAGGGTAACCCAGCCAGGGCATTATTGGCCAGTAATGCCCTGTTCGGAGGGGATTATTACTATTATAGGCTAAATGTAGGCTTATTTTTAATTTTTTTAAATTTTTCATAAAAAAGATACATTTTTGTAGTCATATTGATTTTTATCAGCATGATTGTCTACATTCTTATGCTTTTACTGCAAGTTTATTAAAAGGAAATTGTACATATACACAGCCCCCTATATATACACACGCACACACAAGCACACACACAAGCACACACACACACTGTAGCTCCCCCACTATACACATGTAGCCAGGTCCCCTCTGGCTCCCCGGTTCCCCGTTCCTGCCCCCCTTACCTCCGCCGGCGTGGGGGCCGCTGCGGGGGTGAGTGCGTCGCCGGGGGCTCCCGGTGACATTGGAGGCAGGGCACCGTCATGTTTGCTATGTCCGCGCATGCGCAGACGCAATACGGCGGCCATTACAGAAAGGGAGGCAGGACCCAGATGGCGCTCCGTAGTGCAGGGACCCCTAGAAGTCGCGCATGTGCTGTTAGGGCGATGCGGCGGCCATTACATGGATGCGCAGGGACAGGGAGACTCGCGCATGCGCAGTACACATCGCGCATGCAGCCCCAATGATAAAGAGAGTCATAAGGAACTACAACCCCAGCAGCCACTGGGGCTACTAACCACCTGACGCCAGGGAGCAAATCACTAGGCCAGATCACCAGAGGGAGAGATATACTTTGTTGCGCAGACCATGCGAGTGAGTTGGAGCTGGGACGCAGACAGGGGGGGTGCGGATGTGTAGGGAGCAAGTGGCTCATACACTAGGCCAGACATCCCCCTTAGGCCCCAGCTATGCCAAACTCACCTTAGATTGTGGTTGCTGCAGGGACTCCCCTGAGATAGGGACAAAGTCCTGTAGAACCTAGACAAGTGAGGGTCCAGCTAGGAAACGTAAATATCCTGGCCATTGCTGTGAAGGTGAAGTATCCTCTGCAGTAACAGAGGCAGAGACATTCTTAAGGTGGATTGCTCCATGCGGGAGCCATCCACCGTTGAGGCGGAGGCATCTTGGATCATCTCCTGGAGCAAGGGATTCCAAGTCAAGCATCTGCTGTACCCGGGTGCAGGAGCACCGGGCAGGTATTATCCAAATCACCAAGTGCACCACCATACCGGTTTACACAGGCATTGATCACGCCTATAGTTGTGGGACTCTTGGGACTCTGGGTGTTGGGTGGGTAAGGTGTGGGCTTAAGGCCCGGCGGGATGACGAATAGTTGTGCCTATTAGTGTCATAGAAGGACACTATCCTATTGTTTATGTATGTTGTATTGTGTTATCTGCCCCTATAGTAAACTGTTTATATATATACTCCGGTGTATGTGGTTACTATATGCGGGTCCTGTGTAAGGGGTCATTCTACCCTTAGAATCCTACACAGGCGCTGTTTATGTAAGATCGTTCCAGAGGATACACCCCAGGCTCTCACTGGCGGAGGTTCAGGCCTCCTGTGAACCTGACAGGTAATGCACCACACACCTGGTAATACATATAGATTCCCCTCACATGCACTCTATCTGGCTGCAGGCAGGGTGGGGGAGGAGTCAGTGCCTGGCTACAGGCAGGGTGGGGAAGGAGTCAGTGCCTGGCTGCAGGCAGAGGGGAAGGTGTTAGTGCCTGGCTGCAGGCAGGGAGGGGGAGGAGTCAGTGTCTGGCTGCAGGCAGAGAGGGGAATGAGTCAGTGCCTGGCTGCAGGCAGGGTGGGGGAGGAGTCAGTGCCTGGCTACAGGCAGGGTGGGGAAGGAGTCAGTGCCTGGCTGCAGGCAGGGTGGGGAAGGAGTCAGTGCCTGGCTGCAGGCAGGGAGGGGAAGGTGTCAGTGCCTGGCTGCAGGCAGGGAGGGGGAGGAGTCAGTGCCTGGCTGCAGGCAGGGAGGGGGAGGAGTCAGTGCCTGGCTGCAGGCAGGGTGGGGGAGGAGTCAGTGCCTGGCTGCAGGCAGGGTGGGAGAGGAGTCAGTGCCTGGCTGCAGGCAGGGTGAGGGAGGAGTCAGTGCCTGGCGGCAGGGAGGGGGAGGAGTCAGTGCCTGGCTGCAGGCAGGGGGAGGAGTCAGTGCCTGGCTGCAAACAGGGAGGGGGAGGAGTCAGTGCCTGGCTGCAGGCAGGGAGGGGGAGGAGTCAGTGCCTGGCTGCAGGCAGGGAGGGGAAGGTGTCAGTGCCTGGCTGCAGGCAGGGGGAGGAGTCAGTGCCTGGCTGCAGGCAGGGGGAGGAGTCAGTGCCTGGCTGCAGGCAGGGAGGGGAAGGTGTCAGTGCCTGGCTGCAGGCAGGGAGGGGGAGGAGTCAGTGCCTGGCTGCTGCCTTCTGTTCAATCATCTCACCTGTCAAAGAGCAAAGTTCACTCTTTGTGAATGAGAACTGAAAGCTGATTGGCTGAAAAACTTGGAAAACTGCCAAAAAATGTAACCAATCAGAGAGCAGGGATTTCAATAATGCCCGAAATTTACCAGCTTTAGCCTATAACGTATGTTATAGGGAGATATTCTGTTTCATTCTGCGATGTCACTTCCATTGGATTCTATAGTAACCCTGTGATATTATGGGATATGCTGGGTTATCGGCCGGAGCCGGCTGCACCTGTATGATTTTCAAAATGCCCAACCATAACTCTGCTTACAAAACCCCTGACACGGTTTGCACCGGCGAAGACTCCCTAATGAATACAGGGAGATGGGTTTTTACACAGCATTATGCCATTTTACCGCTAGGAAACTCCACTCGCGCACATCGGGGGAAGACGCCCCAATGGATTTCTCTCCAGCAACAAGAGAAAAGGAACTTCAACGTTTATAAAAGTTCGCGAGGGTCTAGTGACCCCCCCGAGGAATGGTATTAAAGTGGGAAGTTAACGGAGAGTAAGGGATGGGCGAGGGGGAGACATCCCAGTGGAACTAAGGAGGAGGGGGTGAGTCTTTATCTCTCTTTCAGCCTAAGGTGACCCCTCTTTGGTTTTATGCCTATGCAAAATGCCAGCACTTAACACCTGACTCCGTTCCAATGGCTAATCTTATAAGGTCACCGCTTCCCCTACAGACAGACAAGAGGAAGCAAAACAAAACAAGGAAACTTCAAAATAGGCCACGCTCTGGAAACAAAATAAATTGAATGAGGCAGAGATAAGGCCCCCGCCGGCTACTGCTCCCTATTTAACATTCATTGAATTGAATAATCAGACCTCATTATCTCGCTTTGTCTGCATATTTGCCCTCAGTATGCTAATTTAAGTTTGCTGGGAGCATCTTCAGCCTATTTTGACTAAAATATTATTTGGCTTTATTGTGCATGGTTTGTGCCCCGGGGGCGACTCGCACGTACACATTTCTATCAAACACCTTCTCTCTCTATTTTTTTTTGCCCTGGGAAAACGGTCTCCGGCCCAAAGAAGATTTTGATTATTTGGCCTGTTTTGCGTAGAAATTGGCATTTCTAGGCATTCACGGAAAATTAAAAGCTTTATCTGTTTCTGCTCGGGAGAAAGGACGGCTTATCGGCCATCGCAAGGAAAGGAAATTGGAGAATTGCATTAACTCCATAGCGGCAGATTATATAGCAATCATGTACAAACGGGTCAGTGTGTGTGTGTGTGTGTGTGTGTGTGTGTGTGTGTGTGTGTGTGTGTGTGTGTGTGTGTGTGTGTGTGTGTGTGTGTGTGTGTGTGTGTGTGTGTGTGTGTGTGTGTATATATATATATTTTTATATATATATATATATATATACACACACACACACACATTATTTATAATATATATATATGTCTAGCAAGGTCAGTAGGAGGGTATTTTGACCCCCAGTTCTCCGCTGGTGTAGCTGATTGAGTTTGGTTTCCTGGCCAACGTAGCTGGGAAGGCTTGTAGGGTATTTAAGGTAGCAAGTGGTCCAGGGATCGGCAGGAAGCTGCAAAAGGTCACAACACTGAGATCCAAAATTAGGGAGGGAGAGTCCTATTTGGTAAAGGACCCATTGACTTACACATCTCCCAAAACACACTTTTACCCAACACGTGGAGAGGTACCCAGGATACTTGGAAATACGCCATTTTAAATAATTTAAATATACTTGGCATATTTCAGTTATCCAATGGTCCCTGGTATCTCAGGGGCGGTCTCAGGTATCTCCCCAACTGTTGTACTATAGAGCAGTGTTTTGGGAGGTATGCAAGTCCATGGGAATCTACTAAATAAGGTCTCCTCAACCCCATCCTTTTCTTTGCTAGCGTGACATTAGATGATACACATGGTACAAAAGGCAGCAGGGGGCTTTCTGTGATTCGTGCCACTGGACTCTAGACTGTAACCCATGCTGAGAACCCCCTGCCTTTCCTCGTGCCATCCCTTCTCCCCCTTTCTTTAGCTTGTAAGCTTTTCGGGGCAGAGACCATTTTTTCTATTGTCTCTTATTGTGTCAACGTATTTGTATATACTGTTTTTGTATGTTATTACAAATGTGCGTCCCCCCTCTCTGACATTGTACTGTGCTACAGAATATTTAGAAAAGATAATAATCACATGTATGAATCTTAAACTTTGGTACAAATAGTCACTACTTTTTGTAGCCATTGCAACCACTTGGGATATGCCGCCTCCCAATTATATAACAGCCTCTTCTGAGATTTGTAGCTCCTGACTTCATATGCGGCTCCAAACACACGGTAACGTACGGTATAGCCAAACTATTTCATTGTCACGAAGTCTTCCCGGTGGATCAGTAGTTCTTTCAAGGTCCGGTGGCTCACGTGCTTCTTAACGGCCGACGATGGTAATGGATTCAGTTTAGATTGCCGTGGAATAGAGCCGGGGTGGCCAACTCCAGTCCTCAAGGGCCACGAAGAGGAAGAGTTGCCGGATGTCCAGTATGGAACCGGACTGTCCTGTATTTAGACACTCGGCCCAGTAAGAAATTAGAGGTAATACTGGACATGTATGTGTATACCGGTATTACCTCTCTGGGCGTGTATGTGTATACCGGTATTACCATTCTGGGCGTGTATCTGTATACCGGTATTACCACTCTGGGCGTGTATGTGTATACCGGTATTACCTCTCTGGGCGTGTATGTGTATACCGGTATTACCTCTCTGGGCGTGTGTGTATACCGGTATTACCTCTCTGGGCGTGTATGTGTGTACCGGTATTACCTCTCTGGGCGTGTATGTGTATACCGGTATTACCTCTCTGGGCGTGTATGTGTATACCAGTATTACCCCAAAAATTACCACAATATATATATATATATATATATATATATATATATATATGTATATAAGTGTCAAATTGTATAAAACAAGAAACAAAAGTCCAGAGCAACATCCAATGTGACAAAAACACACAGTGAAATACCTATATATCTCTTGAAAAAAAGGGTCATTTAGTTAACCGTTTGGCCAAAGCGTATAAGCCTGCGAGCCACTTTCAAGGCATGACCATAATATCGCAGGTCCTAACACTAACTGATTAAAGTACTTTGTCCAGCTGGTCTCAGCTGTTTTGGAGGTTAGTGGCTCCTCCCACCCAGGGTTTAAAGCTCGCCCCTCCCCACTGTCCAGGTAAGCAGGTTTTCTTTTCATGCAGCTGGTTGCGACAGGTTCAATGCCAGGACCATCCTCCCCCTAATTATAGAGGTAAATAAGGATTTTAACCCTACCAACAGGTCAGGGTTTAAAGATATCCTGCTTCAGCACAGGTGGCCACCTATGCTGAAGCAGGGATATCCTTAAAACCAGACCTGTTGGTGGCCCTTGAGGACTTGCGTTGGCCTCCCCTAGAATCGGGGCTATGTTACCCATGATGATTTCATTAGCTGAGTGAGGAAATAATGCAGCGGAGATTCCAAGAGCTCGAAAGAGAACAAATACAAGGGCAGACATTGTTAGTGTCGTCTCGGGTATTCTGTGATGCTTGACAGTGTATATGGCAGTGTATATATGGCAGTGTATATATGGCAGTGTATATATGGCAGTGTGTTTATGGCAGTGTGTATATGGCAGTGTGTTTATGGCAGTGTATATATGGCAGTGTATATATGGCAGTGTGTATATGGCAGTGTGTATATGGCAGTGTGTATATGGCAGTGTGTATATGGCAGTGTATATATGGCAGTGTGTATATGGCAGTGTACAGTATATGGCAGTGTACAGTATATGGCAGTGTATATATGGCAGTGTATATATGGCAGTGTATATGGCAGTGTATATGGTAGTGTACAGTATATGTCAGTGTATATGTCTGTGTATGTTTGGGAAATGATATTGCCATTTATTCCGACTACAGATACAGAAGACGTTCTCGGTCACATAAAGTTTCATTGTAGCTCCGTTGAAACTAACGGTAATGCACGTAACATGTAACATGTTTTCTGACGCAATGTATCGCGTTAATGGGACCAGAGACACCAGCTATATCTGTATTTCTGCCGCGCTTTACAGAAGAGACTTTACATTGTGCAGAATTATTATATAATAGAGATAAGTGCAACTCCTGACACAAGTCGGCGCCAGGAGACTGAGTCAATCAGTGCCTCCACGTCCTCTGCTCCTGCATAGAATAATTGCCAGCACTTGAAAATGCAGCTAGTAAGATCGCAGGGATGCCCAGGATTCAATGTAGACACACCCACAGCGCGATGACGTCACCAACCCTACGCGTTACGTCACACAAAGGCAATTTCGTCAGGGTCTTACTACTGTAGCTGCATTTTCAAGCGCTGGCAACTATCCGATGCAGGAGCAGAGGACGTGGAGGCACTGATTGACTCAGCCTCCTGGCACCAACTTGTGACAGGAGTTGGTGGTGGCTACAAGCTGTGCAGATATACCCTGCCTACCTGGGACCCCCCTCACCCCCGCAGATGACTACACATAGAGATTTCTCTCCCACGTATGGTTGCTTTTTTTAATCCTGTAAGTGCATTTCCTTTGGGCTGCAGTTTTTTAATCTCTTTTGTTTAAACAGTTACATGCTATTGAGCTTGCGTTTCTGTTTGTTTTTTGTTCATATACAGTTAGGTCCAGAAATAATTGGGACACTGACACAATTTTCATAATTTTGGCTCTGTACGCCACCACAATGGATTGGAAATGAAACAACTGAGATGCAATAGAAGTGCAGACTTTCAGCTTTAATTCAAGAGGCTGAACAAAAATATCGTATGAAACGTTTAGGAATTGCAACCATTTTCATACACAGTCCCCTTATTTCAGGGGCTCAAATGTAATTGGACAAATTAACACAATCATAAATAAAATTTTAATTCTTTGTCAAGAATCCTTTGCAGGCAATGACTGCTTGAAGTCTGGAAAGCATAGACATCACCAAACGCTGGGTTTCCTCTTTTGTGATGCTTTTCCAGGCCTTTGCTGCAGCTGTCTTCAGTTGTTGTTTGTTCATGGGTCTTTCTGCCTTAAGTTTTGTCTTCAGCAAGTGAAATGCATGCTCGATCGGATTGAGATCAGGTGATTGACTCGGCCATTGCAGAATATTCCACTTCTTTGCCTTAAAAAACTCCTGGGTTGCTTTTGCAGAATGTTTTGGGTCATTGTCCATCTGTAAAGTGAAGCGCCGTCCAATCAACTTTGCTGAATTTGGCTATATCTGAGCAGACAATATATCCCTATACACTTCAGAATTCATCCGGCTGCTTCTGTCTTCTGTCACATCATCAATAAACACTAGTGACCCAGTGCCATTGTAAGCCATGCATGCCCATGCCATCACACTGCCTCCACCGTGTTTTACAGATGATGTGGTATGCTTCAGATCATGAGCCGTTCAAAGTCTTCTCCATACTTTTTTCTTCCCATCATTCTGGTACAGGTTGATCTTAGTTTCATCTGTCCAAAGAATGCTGTTCCAGAACTGGGCTGGCTTTTTTAGATATTGTTTGGCAAAGTCTAATCTGGCCTTTCTATTCTTTAGGCTTATGAATGGTTTGCACCATGTGTTGAACCCTCTGTATTTGATCTTGTGAAGTCTTCTCTTTATGGTAGACTTGGATAATGATATGCCTACCTCCTGGAGAATGTTCTTCACTTGGCTGGATGTTGTGAAGGGGGTTTTCTTTACCTGTTGTCTTCCGTGGACGTCCAGGCCTTTTTGTGTTGCAGAGCTCACCAGTGCGTTCTTTTTTTCTCAGAATGTAGCACACGGTTGATTTGGCCACTCCTAATGTTCCTGCTATCTCTCTGGTGGATTTTCTTTTTTTTTGCAGCCAAAGGATGCCCTGTTTCACCTGCATTGAGAGCTCCTTTGACCGCATGTTGTGGGTTCACAGCAACAGCTTCCAAATGCAAATGCCACACCAGGAGTCAACTCCAGAGCTTTTACCTGCTTAATTGAAAATGAAATAACGATGAATAGCCCACACCTGTCCATGAAACAGCTTTTGAGTCAATTGTCCAATTACTTTTGGTCCTTTGAAAAAGAGGGGACTACATATTAAAGAGATGTAATTCCTAAACCCTTCCTCCAATTTGGATTTGAATACCCTCAAATTAAAGCAGATAGACTGCACTTTACGCCCATATTCATTATTTAATTATACAAAAGGAAACTTATCAAAATGTGGCGCTCTAAATAATCAGATATAACCAATAATAATACTATGAATAGTACAGTGATACTTATACAAATATATGATGCAGCTGTGACCCAGTTGAGGTTTGCTCAGTCAATCCTCTTGTAGAATAGTAGCGATGAAATGTCCGGGAAGCGCAATATATGTAAAAAAAGAATAAAATACAATGGTGATAGTGCAATATTGTTAAGGTGAAATGGATAAACTCAAATACAGATGACACTGCTCTCAATATATATATACTCACAAATGTGTGAGGTTATTCAGGCACATAAAGGTATCTTTTAAGGTATTGTTGTTAGTCCCTCCGTCATCAGGAGATACAGCAGTCAATGCAGCCCCATATAGATGTACTCCCAGGAACCTTAATCAAAGATACAACTGGACATAGTGCAGACTGTATGTATAGTTTATGAAGGTAAGTAAAACAAGTTTACACTCACATAGTTTCAAATAAAGGTAAGCATTTAGATCTCAATGGATCTCTCCGGCCGGATGAATGGTATCTCAGCTCCCCCTCTCTCGTGGCGTGCGTTCCACCGGTGCGTTCCAAACACCGGAAGTGATGTCATCTGCCGCGTCCACTTCCTGGGGTTCCGGCCGTCTCAGGGATAGAGCGTCACTCTACGCGTTTCACCACATAGGTTTCATCAGGAGTGACAATTTTGTATTCAAAGCATCAGAGCAGGTATATGCAAACACGTGGCGTTTCAGGACAGACACGTCCTCTCACCTTCAAACACATGGTGTATGGTCTGAGGAGAGGACGTGTCTGTCCTGAAACGCCACGTGTTTGCATATACCTGCTCTGATGCTTTGAATACAAAATTGTCACTCCTGATGAAACCTATGTGGTGAAACGCGTAGAGTGACGCTCTATCCCTGAGACGGCCGGAACCCCAGGAAGTGGACGCGGCAGATGACATCACTTCCGGTGTTTGGAACGCACCGGTGGAACGCACGCCACGAGAGAGGGGGAGCTGAGATACCATTCATCCGGCCGGAGAGATCCATTGAGATCTAAATGCTTACCTTTATTTGAAACTATGTGAGTGTAAACTTGTTTTACTTACCTTCATAAATTATACATACAGTCTGCACTATGTCCAGTTGTATCTTTGATTAAGGCTCCTGGGAGTACATCTATATGGGGCTGCATTGACTGCTGTATCTCCTGATGACGGAGGGACTAACAACAATACCTTAAAAGATACCTTTATGTGCCTGAATAACCTCACACGTTTGTGAGTATATATATTGAGAGCAGTGTCATCTGTTTTTGAGTTTATCCATTTCACCTTAACAATATTGCACTATCACCATTGTATTTTATTCTTTTTTTACATATATTGCGCTTCCCGGACATTTCATCGTCATTATTTAATTATAACTTGAATTTATTTTGGTACACAGCCGAAATAACAAAACTTGTATCAGTGTCCAATTATTTCCGGACCTAACTGCATATATATATATATATATGTATATATATATATATATATATATATATATATATATTAGAGAAAAAGAGAAAAGAAGCGCCCGATCCTTGTGTAAAATCAGATGAACAATATTTAATATATCATGGACAAGACAAATGCACACTTACAATTTGTCTGATAAAATAAAGCATATTATGGGACCTGCCCATGCACCAACTGAGGACTCCTCGATCACTTCTTTGTGTGTGAATGTCCGCAATGGCTCCAGATAGGATAGTGCTGTCCGCCGCTGTCTCCAGGGAAGTAGTCCTTTAATGTTGGGAGCGCTCAATCTTTTTCTCTAATAGGTAGTGTGGGAGTTTGGTGAGCCCAAGAAGAAGCAGCCTGGACTTTTTGCAAATCCACTCATCATGGACTTTATGAGGACTTAAGTATTTTTATTTTCATTGTTTTTATGGGCTCATATCTGTGTATTGATTTTTTCACATTGCTTACTATATGAGCCTATTTTTTTACTTTTTTCATTGTTTAGTTAAGTCCCTGTGACACACTAGAGTCATTTTTACTATTTTTATTGGCAATATTTCTATATTGCTTTTTTATTCATATGTTATGCACACTTCTTTTTGTTTTTATTTTTGTGTTTTCATTTAGGTAGTCATTTTTTGTTATTCATGCCATATAACATTTAGTTTATTTCACACACATTGTTTTTGGGCTAATCCGCCTGGTGCAAACACTTGCCACATCTGTCAGAGTTGCAGCAATTTAGGTGTAGTGTGTGAAGGGTGCTGTCTATATTTTCTGTCACTTTAATATATATATATACAGTGTTCGACAAACCTATACATTTGCCTGCCCCGGGCGAGTGGATTTAACCCCCGGGCAAGTAAATATTGGCCCAAGCAGCACACGTTTGGTACTAGGTGGCGAGTAGATTTTTTTGTGTGGCGAGTAGATTTTTTGGTGATTTGTCAACTACTGTATATATATATATATATATATATATATATATATATATATATATTAACTGTAAATATTCCTGTATATTCATTTGCATGTCTTAGACAGGTCTGCAACCCTGTCTTTCACCATTATCACCCAGCACACAGCACTGCAGCAAGGGATTCTGGGAAATGACATGCAAATGAGCACACAGTGCCACCTTTTATCTCATGCTCACATTACATGAGCAACCCTTAGCCAATGCATGCTGCTTTAGACACAGCTTTTAAGCAAGGGCTTGGGAGATGCAAAGTCAGTTAACCCACTCACAGACATGTTTCAACCTTGATGGGTATCATCAGTGTGAGGTTTAACTTGCTGACATTTGCTCAGATGAGATTAAAGAGTAGGTAATCACCACATTTATTAAGGTTATGGTGGGTAAAAAAAGTGACTAAAACCCTCCACAGTAAAGCATAAAGCAACTGTAAATATTCCTGTATATTCATTTGCATGTCTTAGACATGTCTGTGAGTGGGTTTACTGACTTTGCATCTCCCAAGCCCTTGCTTAAAAGCTGTGTCTAAAGCAGCATGCATTGGCTAAGGGTTGCTCATGTATTGTGAGTGTAGCCGGGACCCCGTTTTCCCCCCAATTGGATGAAGGGGAGGTGCACCTAGGGAACGCTCCGATAACGGAGGTTCCGCGCAAGAGGGAGCCGCCATGTTAGGTTGGCGCCAGCGCAGAATTGGTCCGGCCGGCGGTTGCGCATTCGCAGGGACAAAAAGCCCGCGAAGGAGGAGAGCTAGGGGAGGAGGGGAGTTAGGGGACTAAGGGTCCCAGCAGCCCCCGCGTTTCCCCCGTGACACGCCAGAACCAATCAGGTATGGGAGGAGGGAGGAAAAGGAAGTGGTGGGGCGCACGAGTGGTCAGAGCTAGCTGGCGGAGGAAGGAGAAGGAGCTCCGGTGTAGGGAGGATGCCGCCCCTACCTAGGCCGCATGCCCCAGGCCCAGTTAGACCCTGAGCCCCAGTAGCGTGCAGCTGAGCTATACACTGGCCATAGTCAGGTTCCGGATCCCCTTACTGTGCTACGAGTCATACCAGGACAGTTCTAAATCCGCGGGAGGCCTGGGACCAGGCCCCGCCACTAAGTCGCAGCGTGTCTGGGTGGGATCGCAGGTAAAACGTCAAGTGCACCAAAGGTACCATTCTCACTCCGGGACACGGTGGCTGCGCAGTCACACACTTAACACCCACTGACTCACTTGAAGGGGGGGGGGGTGGGGAGCGTACTCCAAGAAGGAGCCGGACACGGGGTGGGATCACCCGGTGGAGGGAGAGTGAGCGTCTCCTCTAGAGAGGGGCACCTGTGATTACGTTGCTGGTTGCATAAGTAAAACATATTGGTTACGGTATTGCTGTGCGTGTGTGTGTTCATGTACATAAGTTCCTGCGAAGACCCACTTCCCCTAGGGCGGAAGCTATCGCAGGTGGAGGCGCTGCACCAAGGCATAGGTATTGTGAGCACCCCAGGCTCTCCGTGGCAGAGGCTTAGGCCCTGTGAGCCTACAGGTTATATAGCACATGGTAGTGGTCTGTGTTCGATAGGAACCAGGGCTACAGTTGGAGGCGCTGCTGAGATCTTAGACCTGGGGTGCCCCCCCCGGAAAAAAAATATATATATACAGTGGTCGACAAATCACCAAAAAATCTACTCGCCGAACAAAAAAATCTACTCGCCACCTAGAACCACACGTGCGAGGAGCTCGCCACGATGTTAAATCCACTCGCCCAGGGCGTGCAAATGTATAGGTTTGTCGAACACTGTATATATATATCGCCATGGCCCTTCCTTCGCGTCAAGAAATACGCGACTGGGCACGACAAATGCGCACGCCCACCCGCCGTGCACTGGCGGTGACCCGAGTACCCATGGCTTTACCCTTAGAGACATTGCAAACGGCCTTACGACAACTACCGGGTTTTGCCAAAGCCCGCCTGGTAGGCGTACTCATAGATCAAGATGCTAAGTGGAACACCTTGCCCGTAGATTGTCGGCGAGATCTAGTAGTTCTCGAGCCTACCGCCCCGCAATATCTGCCACTTCCGAACTCTCCGTCCGGCGGCAGCCCCTTGGTCTATCCCCTTCGGGACCCCCCTGTGGGGGAACTTGGTGACGACGACCCGACGCTCCCCTTTGCTCACTACCCCGCGACCGAGACGGGTAGTTGTCCGTCAGAATGTAGCTACCCCGGTTCTAGCGCCTCAGAAGAAGCGGGGGTGCGTAGTGACATGCTGCAGAAACTAAATGATAAGATAGACCAGTTAACCACTCCCTCAAGCTTACCGCCGTTAGTGGAAGCGCTTACCCTGGCCACGCATTCCCAAAGCTACCGGAAATTAAAGGCCTTCTCGGGGACTCTACCTGTGCCCATGGGGGAGGGCGGGATAGACCCTTGGAAGGAGCATACTAGGGGAGTAATGGAAGAATGGTCTTGTACCGATGTAGTGAAACGCCAGCGGCTCATGGAGTGCTTGAGACCCACGGCATCCACTTTGATCAGCATCCACCGAGAGCAGTGCCCCGATCTGACAGATCGTATGATGATTGAGTTTCTAGTCGAGGCCTATAGTGCGACCGAGGATGATGGGGCCTTGTGGGCTAAGTACTACGCCATAAATCAAAAGGAGGGAGAAGATTTGTCTGCCTATATCCACCGCGTGCAAATCTCCCTGGGTCCCTTCCTGCATCATAAATACTTGGCCGCCTCCCAGATGGATAAATACCTCCGCAAACAATATCTACGGGGGTCCAGTCCTACTCATCCTATTGCAAACATGATTCGCGATAATCTCACTCGAGGGCCTCCCCCTTCGTTTATCAAACTGTTACAGCAAGTCAAAGAGCACGAAACACATCTCATGCTTCACTCCCCACAGAAGTCTAAAACAGCCAGCAACCCTAAACCCAAAGGGGGTGCTGAAAAGAAGGAAGAACCGCCGGATAAACCAGGCCCGGAGAGACCAAAATACCCAGGCCGAACCTCACCTCCGTATGACCGCCATACCTCCTCCCGAGATATGTCCTGCTATAAATGCGGGAAAAAGGGGCATATCTCCTACGATTATCGGATGGGGGACTCTCGCCACTGGAGGCCGTCACCCAAGAAGTTCACGCCTCAGGCCATGATATGTGGTGTATACGCGACTAGCCCAGAAGCCCCTGTTTCCACCCAAAGTGGCGGCGAACCCGAAGAGGAGAGTAACCACGTGGGGCCAGTAGCGCTGATCCGAGTATTAGTATACGGTATCCACTCCTCTGCCTTGCTGGATACAGGATCCCAAGTAATCATCATACTGCACCGACACACTTTATTCGAGCAAATACCCAGTATGTACCTGGCAGATACCTGGAATGCGCCGCTCCTCACCTCTGACAAGCCCCGTTGCGTTTGCCTTCCCAGCCTGGGTTCATGCCTGGCTGATGGGCGGCTGATCTGTTAAATGATAATGATTAGGATTTAATAGGCTGCAATGCTTCGCGTGTCTACCAGATGGCATAAATTCATGAATTGTAATGCAGTATATATATATATACTGTGCAGTATTGCAGCCAGCGGGAATAAAATGCTTCAATCCCTGCTTGGAAAATAACTCAATGCACTCGGGCAGAAAACAGTCACAAACCTCAATACACCCGGGTATACCCGAATTCGTGGGACTAGCCAAGCTCGAATAAAGTGTGTCGCCAGTGTATATCGAGGATTCTACGATCGAAACCTCCAGAAGCGTCCCCTGAAATTGGCCGGGCATATCAAAGTAAGAGGGGTGAGCAATGACGACTACCCTATTGATGGCATAGTGACCATGGACTTGGAGATACAACAGCTCAACACTGGGAAGTCGCATCCCATGACACCTAAGTATCCCATCATCCTGGGTACGAATGCTGACATTGTACAAGCAGTCATCTGGGCCTATCTACACGAAACTAACGAACTGCCTTCAGCTACAACTGGTTCAGGTGGACCCGGATTCCCCTCCGGCCCCCGCAGAGGACCACGGACTGCTGTTCTGCGGCCGAGCAGGGCTGACCCGGCTCTTACCGGGAGAAACACAGAGGGTACCCGCCTGGTGTGCATATGCGGAACGAGTAGGCGAGGAGCAGCTCTTTTCTCTCAAAAGTACACCTGAAGAAGATGTCCGCCGAGGGTATCGGCTAATACCAGAATTTCGGGATTGGCCGACCGCCATCCCCCGTCGAATTTATGTGATGGTCCAAAATCTTTCGCCCTTCCCCATGGCCATCAACGCGGGACAAAGGATAGGGAGGATTTACCCCGTCAGCTCGATGAATGAGGCCGTACAAGTAAAAGCCGCCAGAGTGGACGATCACGAAGCTCCGCTAGACTTCGACTTCGGCTCATCCGTATTGTCGGATACCTGGAAGGAGCGGCTCGAGTACAGATGGAGGAGAGACGACCCGTATTCTCTACCGGAGGGATGGATGTGGGGTGTAGCCGACACGCACAACACACCATTCGGATGACTGATACCAAGCCCTTCAGGGAACGTTCCCGCCGGCTCGCCCCAAGGACGTGGAAGATGTACGCGCGGTCCTCCATGAAATGGAAGAAACCGGAATCGTTACAGAGTCACAAAGTCCTTACGCCTCGCCCATAGTGGTAGTGCGAAAGAAGAATGGGACGGTGAGGTTATGTGTAGACTACCGGACCCTTAACAATCAAACCGTACCGGACCAGTACAATCTTTCCCGTATAGAAGAAATCCTGGACGCGCTACATGGAAGCAAATGGTTCAGTGTGTTGGACCTACGGTCCGGGTACTATCAGGTGCCTATGAGTCATGAGGATCAAGAGAAAACGGCGTTCATTTGTCCCTTGAGGTTCTACCAATTCACCCGTATGTCCCAAGGCATATGTGGTGCCCCCGCCACCTTCCAGCAGCTAATGGAGAAGACTTTAGGGGACCTGAACCCCCGAGAATGTCTCGTGTACTTGGATGACATCATAGTCTTCGGGAAGACCTTGGAGGAACATGAGGCTCGACTCCTGAAAGTACTTGACCGATTAGCGCAAGAAGGACTTAAGCTCTCTTTAGATAAATGCCGTTTCTGCCGAACCTCGGTGACTTACGTGGGACACATAGTGTCCGCTGAAGGAATCGCTACGGACCCAGCCAAAATAGAAGCCGTCGTCAACTGTCCCCGACCTGACAATGTAGGGGAGTTACGATCGTTGCTGGGGTTCTGCGGATATTATCGCAGGTTTGTGGAGGGGTATTCCCGACGGGCCAAAGCCCTCAATGGCCTCCTCAAGATATATCCGGAAGACACCGGCCGGAAGGCTACGCCTGCCCGACAACCCTCGAGGACAAATGGACGACAGAGTGCGAACAAGCCTTCCAGGACCTAAAACAGAGTTTAACCGCGGCTCCCGTGTTCGCCTATGCAAATCCCGAACAACCATATATCTTACACGTGGATGCTAGTCTGCATGGGCTAGGGGTGGTGTTACATCAAAAATATCCAGAGGGACTACGACCAGTAGCTTATATAAGCCGCAGCCTGACACCCAGTGAAAAGAACTAACCAGTGCACAAACTGGAGTTATTGGCCCTCAAGTGGGCCATTGTCGACAAGCTTCGTGATTATTTGTATGGTGTGTCA
The DNA here is from genome assembly GCF_040206685.1 of Ascaphus truei. Lineage (NCBI taxonomy): Eukaryota > Metazoa > Chordata > Amphibia > Anura > Ascaphidae > Ascaphus > Ascaphus truei. The sequence continues at coordinate 541,567,977 of NC_134483.1, forward strand.
TTCGAGGTGCGGACCGACAGCAATCCACTTACCTATATTATGACCTCAGCCAAACTCGACGCGGCCGGCCATCGGTGGTTGGCTGCCCTGTTCAATTACAATTTCACTCTGAAATATAAGCCCGGGCCCTTAAACATTGGCGCTGACGCCCTGTCTAGGCGACCAGGGCTGGCCACTACACCCGATGAGGACCAATGGGAAGAAATCCCAGGACCCGGACTAAGAGCGCTATGTGGTACCGCTGCCATAGTCAATGATCAAGTGGCATTCTCAGAATTACGGGTGGCCGACTCTCTAGGGTGCACATCCAACGCTATACCGGAGGCTTATCGGGATCCCAGTGGCATGCACGTTACTCCAGACAAGATAATAGCCTGGAAAGATATGGTACGCTACCAAGAGCAAGACCCGGTCGCAGGGGCCATTCGCTATGCTATCCGGCAAAATCGTCCGGCCCCCCTCAGACAAGCTCCGGGGAATGTAGGAGGTATACTAATGCGGGAAGCCGACAAGTTCGAACTAAGAGACAATCTACTGTACAGAGTGGTAGAGTATCATAACCACCCAAATAGGAGACAACTAGTACTACCCAAAAGACTACAGTACTTGGTACTAAGGGCTCTACACGATGAACATGGTCATTTGGGAGTTGACAAGACTTTCGGTCTAGTGAGAGATTGATTTTTCTGGCCCAAAATGAGAGAAGCAGTAGAGCATCACTGTCGACGGTGTGTGCGGTGTATTCAGCGGAAGACATTGCCCACCATGGCTGCCCCAATGGGCCACTTAAAAAGCACAGGGCCTATGGACTTAGTGTGTATGGACTTCCTATGCATTGAACCTGACAGCCGCGGCATAGGCAATGTGCTGGTCATCACGGATCATTACACCCGCTAGGCACAGGCCTTCCCGACCAAAGATCAGAAAGCCATCACGGTGGCCAAGGTGCTCTGGGAAAAGTACTTTATGCATTACGGGCTCCGTAACGACTTCATTCCGATCAAGGGAGAGACTTTGAAAGCAACTTAATTAAAGAACTGGTGAAACTCTTGCACATCGCTGTCTCGAACTACCCCCTACCACACTGAAGGGGATGCATTGCCGGAACGGTTCAACCGCACGTTATTGGACATGCTAGGCACCTTAACGGGGGTGAAAAAGACTGAATGGAGTCGACACGTGGAAATGCTAGTGCATGCCTACAATTGCACGCGACATGACTCCACGGGTTTCTCTCCGTACTTCCTCATGTTTGGCCGAGAAGCGCGACTGCCGGTGGATATACGATTGAGAGTCTCCACCGATGGGGTGCAGAACACTACTCATTTCCGATATGTACAGCGATTGCAAGAGAATCTGCAACGGGCCTACGTACAAGCTGAGAAATCTACTGAAAAACTGAACGCCGGGAATAAACAGCGGTACGATCAAAAAATTAAACACAGAGACATTAAACCCCGTGACGCCGTACTCCTCCGTAACCTGGGAGTGCCGGGAAAACATAAATTGGCTGACCGATGGAGGGAGGGAGTGTACGAGGTAGCCTCACAAATGCCTGGCCTTCCAGTCTACCGCATCAAGGACTCGGAGGGTCGGGTGAAGACATGGCACCAGAATCATTTTCTCCCTATTCCCCGAGTGGAAGAGGGGGATTTGGAGTGGCCGGCATCCCCGTTGGATGGGGAAGGGACCTCGGAAGACGACATGCCAGGGAACTCAACCGTTCAAGAAGATCCACAAGAGGGAACCTCTCAAAGGGTCCTTAACAGAGCATACCTCCCGATGGAGCTACGAGTAAAGGGCGCGGGGAGCATTCACCCCAGGGGGTTGCTCCGGAAAATTCGTCACTGGACCCACTAAGCCCGTGTTTTGCACCAAGTCGGGATAATTTAGAGACTGTAACCCCCTCAAGGGAAGAACTCGAGATTCAAGACCAAAATAGTCACTCCCCCAAGGGAGTAACCGAACAATCGTTAAGGCGAAGCCAAAGGAACGGGCAACCTCCCATGAGGATGGCCTACGATCAGTTTGGGGCACCCCACTATGAGGCTCAGCAGTGGGCCCGCAGCCGCGTACAATCAGTAATTGTGCTGTTCAGCGAAATGTACAATCTGATTTAAGAGAGTGATATGTCATGTGTTATGCAATTTTTCTATATAATGTTGTACCAGTTCAAAGGTATTGTCCAAGCGGGGACGTTGGAATCCACAGGAGGGAGGATGTAGCCGGGACCCCGTTTTCCCCCCAATTGGATGAAGGGGAGATGCACCTAGGGAACGCTCCGATAACGGAGGTTCCGCGCAAGAGGGAGCCGCCATGTTAGGTTGGCGCCAGCGCAGAATTTGTCCGGCCGGAGGTTGCGCATGCGCAGGGACAAAAAGCCCGCGAAGGAGGAGAGCTAGGGGAGGAGGGGAGTTAGGGGACTAAGGGTCCCAGCAGCCCCCGCGTTTCCCCCGTGACGCGCCAGAACCAATCAGGTACGGGAGGAGGGAGGAAAAGGAAGTGGAGGGGCGCACGAGTGGTCAGAGCTAGCTGGCGGAGGAAGGAGAAGAAGCTCCGGTGTGGGGAGGCTGCTGCCCCTACCTAGGCCGCATGCCCCAGGCCCAGTTAGACCCTGAGCCCCAGTAGCGTGCAGCTGAGCTAGGGACTGGCCATAGTCAGGTTCCGGATCCCCTTACTGTGCTACGAGTCATACCAGGACATTTCTAAATCCGCGGGAGGCCTGGGACCAGGCCCCGCCACTAAGTCGCAGCGTGTCTGGGTGGGATCGCCCCGGACATCTACGGGTGACGTCATCTACGCCCTCGCCGATCCTTTGTGAAGATAGTTGCAGAACCGGGTACAGGAGTACCCGGCAGATAAAACGTCAAGTGCACCAACGGGACCATTCTCACTCCGGGACACGGTGGCTGCGCAGTCACACACTTATACACCCACTGACTCACTTGAAGGGGGGGAGGGTGGGGAACTTACTCCAAGAGGGAGCTGGACACGGGTAGGATCACCCGGTGGAGGGAGAGTGAGCGTTCCGCGGACGCTGGTAGTAGTGTCTCCTCTAGAGAGGGGCACCTGTGATTACGTTGCTGGTTGCATAAGTAAAACATATTGGTTACGGTATTGCTGTGCGTGTGTGTGTGTTCATGTACATAAGTTCCTGCGAAGACCCACTTCCCCTAGGGCGGAAGTTGTCGCAGGTGGAGGCGCTGCACCAAGGAATAGGTATTGTGAGCACCCCAGGCTCTCCGTGGCAGAGGCTTAGGCCCTGTGAGCCTACAGGTTATATAGCACATGGCAGTGGTCTGTGTTCGATAGGAACCAGGGCTACATGACCATGAGATAAAAGGTGGCACTGTGTGCTCATTTGCATGTCATTTCCCAGAATCCCTTGCTGCAGTGGAAGCGCTGTATGCTGGGTGATAATGGTGAAAGACAGGATTGCAGACCTGCCTAAGACATGCAGATGAATATACAGGAATATTTACAGTTGCTTTATGCTTTACTGTGGAGGGTTTTAGTCACTTTTTTTACCCACCATAACTATATATATATATATATACACATATACATATACATACATACATACATACATACATACATACATACATACATACGTGGAGAAGAGAAGAAATGACTTGATGAAGTTACTTATTATCTTAGAGTGTCAGCTCTTTGGGTTAGGATCTCCTTGTTGCCATTTACCTGCTGCACTTATTCCTATTATCTGCAATGTACATTAGTTACCTCCTGCTGTAATGTTGTAAAGCACTGCGTACATGCCTGGTACTATATAAATACAATGATAGATAATGTAATGTAATATAATGTATATGAATAACATGTAACATAATAATAATAATAATAATAATAATAATAATAATAATAATAATTGTTTGTTCTTGTATAGAGCTGCTAGTTTTACATAGCGCTTTACAGAGACATTTTGCAGGCACAGGTCCCTGCCCCGTGGAGCTTACAATCTATACTTTTGGTGCCTGAGGCACAGGGAGATAAAGTGACTTGCCAAAGGTCACAATGAGCTGACACCGGGAATTGAACCAGGCTCCCCTGCTTCACACTCAGTGCCAGTCAGTGTCTTTACTCACTGAGCCACTCCCTCTCCCTATATCTACTATATATTTGTGAAATCACTGTATGTCTGCGTCCCAAGGGTCAATCGCATTGGACCTTGGGCCTGTCACTCCTGCTCAGGCCATGCCCGCCCCCGCACACCTCTCATTGGCCTACGTCCAACACCAATGCCACACTGTCCCACCCCTCACTGACTCTCATTGGCCTGCGTCCAATGCCCGCCCCCGCACATCTCTCATTGGCCTGCGTCCCACCCCTCACTGACTCTCATTGGCCTGCGTCCAATGCCCGCCCCCGCACACCTCTCATTGGCCTGCGTCCAACACCAATGCCCTAATACTTCCACACTGTCCCACCCCTCACTGAGTTTTGGGAACGCTCTGGGGCCACGCTTCACAGCTATCAAAACCTTCACGTCTGCTACCACAGACTGCCGAATCAGGTACAGCAGTGTTTCCCAAACTGTGCGCGGCTTGGCTAGAGGGGCGCGGCGGCTTGGCTAGAGGGGCGCCACGATTAGGGCCGCCAGCAGCGGGAAACAAGGGCTGCTAGCTCATTTAAAAAAAAAAAAAAAAAAAACCTCTGAGGGGAAGCAGAGGAGTGGTCACGTGACCGCTCCCATCCAATGGGGCTGCAGCCTGCCCGGCATTGCAACTGCAGAGCCACCAGACAGCACCAAGGTGTGTGTGTGTGTGTGTGTGTGTGTGTGTGTGTGTGTGTGTGTGTGTGTGTGTGTGTGTGTGTGTGTGTGTGTGTGTGTGTGTGTGTGTGTGTGTGTGTGTGTGTGTGAAAAACGGGCTGCAGGGTGTGTGTGAAAAACGGGCTGCAGGGTGTGTGTGTTGTGTGTGTGTGTGTGTGTGTGTGTGTGTGACAAACGGGCTGCAGGGGGTGTGTGTGTGTGTGTGTGTGTGTGTGTGTGTGTGTGTGTGTGTGTGAAAAACAGGCTGCAGGGTGTGTGTGTGTGTGTGTGTATATATGTGTGGTGTGTGTGTATATATGTGTGGTGTGTGTGTGTGTGTGTGTATATGTGTGTGTATATGTGTGTGTATGTGTGGTGTGTGTATATATACATATATATATATGTGTGGTGTGTATATATGTATGTGTGGTGTGTATAGCTACTATATATTTCTGAAATGTCTGTATGTTTGTCTGCATGCCCTGTGTCCCTAGGGCCAATCGCATTGCACCTTTGGCCTGTCACTCCACCTCAACACTGTCCCACCCCTCACCACACTGTCCCACCCCTCACTGACTCTCATTGGCCTTCGGCCAACACCACTGCCACACTGTCCCACCCCTCACCCCACTGTCCCACCCCTCACTGACTCTCATTGGCCTTTGGCCAACACCACTGCCACACTGTCTCACCCCTCACCCCACTGTCCCACCCCTCACTGACTCTCATTGGCCTTTGGCCAACACCACTGCCACACTGTCCCACCCCTCACCCCACTGTCCCACCCCTCACTGACTCTCATTGGCCTTTGGCCAACACCACTGCCACATTGTCCCACCCCTCAGTGACCTTTGGGAATGCTTCTAAGCACCTAACACTCACCGCACTGCCTCTTACAAACACCCCCCTCCACCACCACCCCCCCAACCTCATGCACCCCCCTCCACCACCACCCCCCTCAACCTCATGCACCCCCCTCCACCATCACCCCCCCCAACCTCATGCACACTACAAACGCACGCCACAGCTCTCCCGCTACTGCAGCCCATCACCAACCCCCCTCACCCAAACATACAACGCACGATGCTCCATCACCCCCCCCCCCTCACACCAACAGCAAACGCACGCTGCTGAACATACAACGCACGATGCTCCATCACACCCCCCCCCCCTCACCCGAACATCCCCGGAGCACACCCAAAACTACCCCACCCCCCTCACCCATACATCCACCGCACGATGCTCCTCCGGAGCCCCTCACCCCCCCCCCCCCACCATCCACCGCACGATGCTGCTCCGGAGCCCCTCACCCCCCCCCCACTCACCCGAACATCCACAGCACGATGCTGCTCCGGAGCCCCTCACCCCCCTCCTCACCCTCTGTCCGCCCCCCCCCCCCTTTCCTGACCGCTGGCCCGCAACAACGGAACTACCCCCTATCACCACTCCGCGGGACCTCAACATCACCCGCTCTCCCGGAGCACCCTCTCCCCCGGTGCTCCCCCCCTCCCCCCCCCCAGAGCACCCTCTCTCCCGGTGCTCACCCGCTCCCCCCCCCCCGCTCCCCCCCCCCTCACACCAACAGCAAACGCACGCTGCTGAACATACAACGCACGATGCTCCATCACACCCCCCCCCCCTCACCCGAACATCCCCGGAGCACACCCAAAACTACCCCACCCCCCTCACCCATACATCCACCGCACGATGCTCCTCCGGAGCCCCTCACCCTCCCCCCCCCCACCATCCACCGCACGATGCTGCTCCGGAGCCCCTCACCCCCCCCCCCCCACTCACCCGAACATCCACAGCACGATGCTGCTCCGGAGCCCCTCACCCCCCTCCTCACCCTCTGTCCGCCCCCCCCCCCCCCTTTCCTGGCCGCTGGCCCGCAACAACGGAACTACCCCCTATCACCACTCCGCGGGACCTCAACATCACCCGCTCTCCCGGAGCACCCTCTCCCCCGGTGCTCACCCGCTCCCCCGGTGCTCCCCCCCTCCCCCCCCCCCCCAGAGCACCCTCTCTCCCGGTGCTCACCCGCCCTCCCCCGTTGCTCCCCCCCCTCCCCCCCCCCCAGAGCACCATCCCTCCCCCCCCCCAGAGCACCCTCTCTCCCGGTGCTCCCCCCCCCAGAGCACACTGTCGCCGCTCTCACCTTCAGGCCTAGAGGCCGCGCCCCCAGCTCCCCATCCCCGCGCGCGCTGCTCCGGCTCTCAGGCCTAGCTGTCTCTGTCGGGAGCTGCACGGGCCGTGGCCCACACCCCCCCTCACCTGAGCGTCTCAGCTCCGCATCGCCGGGGGGAACCGCCGAGGAACCCGAGGAGGAGCGCGGCCCGGTGCGAGGTAAGTAACCGCACGGGAAGAGATCTTTCACCCCCGGCCCGGCCCTTCACCCCACCCGGCGCTTCACCCCACCCGGCCTGGCGCTTCACCCGGCCCGGCGCTTCACCCGGGCCGGCGCTTCACCCCCCCCCCCCCGCCCTTCACCCCCCCCCCCCACGCCCTGGCCCTTCTCCCCCCCCCTGGCCCTTCTCCCCCCCCCTGGCCCTTCACCCGCCCTGGCCCTTCACCCCCCCCTGCCCTTCACCCCCCCTCCTGCCCTTCACCCCCCCCCCGGCCCTTCACCCCCCCCGGCCCTGCCCTTCACCCCCCCCCCCGGCCCTGCCCTTCACCCCCCCCCCGGCCCTGTCCTTCACCCCCCCCCCGGCCCTGCCCCCCCCCGGCCCTGCCCTTCACCCCCCCCCCCGGCCCTGCCCTTCACCCCCCCCCCCGGCCCTGCCCTTCACCCCCCCCCCCCCCCGGCCCTGCCCTTCACCCCCCCCTGCCCTTCACCCCCCCCCTGGCCCTGCCCCCCCCCCCCGGCTCTGCCCTTCACCCTCCCCCCCCCGGCCCTGCCCTTCGCCCCCACCCTCCCTGCCCTTCGCCCCCACCCTCCCTGCCCTTCGCCCCCACCCTCCCTGCCCTTCGCCCCCACCCTCCCTGCCCTTCGCCCCCACCCTCCCTGCCCTACACACGTACACACACGTATACACACACGTACACACACACGTATATACACACACGTAGGCACATGTATACACACACATGTAGACACACGCGTAGACACACACACGTACACGTAGACACGCAGGCACACGTAGACACGCAGGCACACGTAGACACGCAGGCACACGTAGACACGCAAGCACACGTAGACACGCAGGCACACGTAGACACGCAGGCACACGTAAACACGTACACACACGTATACGTAGACACACACGCACGTGTACACACACACACACGTGTACACACACACACACACACACGTGTACACACACACACGTGTACACACACACACACGTGTACCCACACGTGTACACACACACACACACGTGTACACACACACACACGTGTACACACACACACACGTGTACACACACACACACACACACGTGTACACACACACACGTGTACACACACACGTGTACACACACGTGTACACACACACACACGTACACACACACACACACACACACACACACGTGTACACACACACACACACACGTGTACACACACACACACACACACGTGTACACACACACACACGTGTACACACACACACGTGTACACACACATGTGTACACACACACACGTGTACACACACACACACACACACGTGTACACACACACACACGTGTACACACACACACACACGTGTACACACACACACACGTGTACACACACACACACACACACACACACACACACACACACGTGTACACACACACATGTGTACACACACACACACACGTGTTCACACACACACACGTGTTCACACACACACACACACACACACACGTGTACACACACACACACGTGTACACACACACACACACACGTGTACACACACACACACGTGTACACACACACACACGTGTACACACACACACGTGTACACACACACACGTGTACACACGTGGACACACACACACACACACGTGTACACACACACACACACACACGTGTACACACACACACGTGTACACACACACACGTGTACACACACACACACGTGTACACACACACACACGTGTACACACACACACACGTGTACACACACACACATGTGTACACACACACACATGTGTACACACACACACGTGTACACACACACACACACGTGTACACACACACACACGTGTACACACACACGTGTACACACACACGTGTACACACACACACACGTGTACACACACACACGTGTACACACACACGTGTACACACACACATGTGTACACACACACACACACGTGTACACACACACATGTGTACACACACACACACACGTGTACACACACACACACACACACGTGTACACACACACACACACACGTGTACACACACACACACACACACACGTGTACACACACACACACACACACACGTGTACACACACACACACGTGTACACACACACACACACACGTGTACACACACACACACACGTGTACACACACACACACACGTGTACACACACACACACACGTGTACACACACACACACACACGTGTACACACACACACACGTGTACACACACACACACACGTGTACACACACACACACGTGTACACACACACACACGTGTACACACACACACACACACACGTGTACACACACACACACACGTGTACACACACACACACACGTGTACACACACACACACACACACACACCTGTACACACACACACACACGTGTACACACACACGTGTACACACACACACACACACACACGTGTACACACACACACACGTGTACACACACACACACACGTGTACACACACACATGTACACACACACACACACACGTGTACACACACACACACACGTGTACACACACACACACACACACGTGTACACACACACACACGTGTACACACACACGTGTACACACACACACACACGTGTACACACACACGTGTATACACACACACACATGTATACACACACACACATGTATACACAAACACACGTACACATACACAATGTATACAAACAAACATGTATACACACACACACAAACATGTATACACACATGTATACACACACGTGTGTATATATACACACACACGTATACACACACATACACTATCCCCAGCACCACCACATCAGCACACCGGTATCCCATGCCCCCCCCCATCCCCCCAGCACACTGGCATTCTCGGCTCCCCACCATTCCCAGCCCCCATCAACACCATCAGCACCCACACATTGGCACCTTCGCACCTCCCCATCGGCACACCCACATCCGCACCCCCACATCCGCACCCCCACATCAGCAACGAACCCTCCCAAATCAGCACACCGATACAATCACCATCAGTACAGCCACAGCAGCAGTACCACCGCACACTGCCATGGGCCGCGTGGACCACTCCCCACCCAAATGCCACCCCCACACCACAAACATCCCGGGCAACGCCGGGGCTCTCAGCTAGTATACTTTATACACCGTAGGAATATGGAAACACTCTCCCAAAGAGCTTACAGTCTAATGCCGCGGTGACCAACTCCAGTCCTCCAGCAGGTCAGCTTTTCAGGATATCCCTGCTTCAGCACAGGTGGCTCAATCAGTCCCCGCTTCAGCACAGGTGGTACAACACTGATTGAGCCACCTGTGCCGAAGCAGGGATATCCTGTCCTGTTGGGGGCCCCTGAGACCTGGAGCTGGCCGCCCCCTGATCCAAGGGCTGCCTAGGAAGACTTACAGGAGAAGTAGGCATTGCAATACAAGATTTGAATGGAAAGGCAGTGTATGCACCGGCAGTGAAGGGGTTAACATGATAGCTGGAAGATTTGCTGTGTGTGTGTGTTTGGTGTGTGTGTTGGTGTGTGTGTGTTTGTGTGTGTATGTGTTGTGGTATGCTGTCTGTGTGTGTGTGTGCGCGAGTGTGTGTGTGCGCGAGTGTGTGTGTGCGCGAGTGTGTGTGTTTGGTGTATGTGTGTGTGTGTGTTTGGTGTGTGTGTGTGCGTGTGTTTGGTGTATGTGTGTGTGTGTTTGCTGTGTGTGTTTGCTGTGTGTGTGTGTGTGTGTGTGTGTGTGTGCGTGTGCGTGTGTTTGGTGTATGTGTGTGTGTGTGTGTGTGTGTGTTTGGTGTATGTGTGTGTGTGTGCTTGCTGTGTCTGTGTGTGCGTGTGCGTGTGTACACGTGTACACACCTGTGCGTATGAGTGTATACATGCTGATGGACGCCTGACTTCCCCAGCCGGGATGGATAACCCATCACTGGCAGAACCTAAACTTTACAAACACAGCAGCTCAGCGCTTGTTAGCTGTGTCATTACCCTTTGTAAAAGTCAATCAATACATCATAAAAGCCAGGAAAAAATAAAGCTAACCAAGCGCCCTCCCCCGCCCGTCTCCCAGGATTACAGGTTATTGAAGGGCAATTGCTTCAAAAGCGCTCAAATCCGGCCTTAGTGATGCAATGATTCGCTCGTAAGCTTACCCAGAATCCCGCTGGTCGGATTAAATGACACATTTGGGATGCAGGCCCGGGAGTCTCGCTGAGTGGTGTTTGCGCAGGGCAGGGGGGCAGGCAGGGCACCCGGCAAGCTGTAATTGTATCAAAGATTAAGCAGCTCACAGCCAGCCCATGATGATAAGTAACGGGCGCAAATCCCTGCATCAATTCTGCAAGTGGCTCCACTTTTGGCAATGACACTGCTGTTGACATCTCGTAGGGAGCACAGCTGGGGGGCCGCCTGCCTAAAATGGCGACTGCAGAGATGTCAACCTCCAGGGGACCGAAAACCAAGAGGATCTGGGGGGGGGGGGGGGGGGGTGGGGTTCTGGGATAAAAAAAGAAGGCATTTAAACACTATGGGGATCATGCACTAAGCAGTGATAAGTGGGTTTTCTGGGTGCTATGCACTAAGCAGTGATAAGTGGGTTTTCTGGGTGCTATGCACAAAGCAGTGATAAGTGGGTTTTCTGGGTGCTATGCACAAAGCAGTGATAAGTGGGTTTTCTGGGTGCTATGCACTAAGCAGTGATAAGTGGGTTTTCTGGGTGCTATGCACAAAGCAGTGATAAGTGGGTTTTCTGGGTGCTATGCACAAAGCAGTGATAAGTGGGTTTTCTGGGTGCTATGCACAAAGCAGTGATAAGTGCTTTTAAGTGAGATACATGCCTTTATAGCGTTGTAGCCCTTTTTCTGAACCCTCTCAAAGGAACTACTGGTCACTGTACAACACCTGCGGCTCCAGGAGAGCTGAGCCTCCGCTAGCTGGGAGCCTGGGGTAACACTCATACACTTACTTAGCGCAGCGCCTCCACTTACCCAGGATCCCCGTGATGTGAGATTCCCCTGGGCAAGAAACAAACAACACCATATGATTGTAACTGGTTTTACTAATAATAATGCACGGTAGCAATAACACAACATGTACACTTATACTCTAACGGTATTACCTTAACATGTAACCTTAGTGGCTCGGCCACTCTCATCAGGAGCAACGTCTCCGTCCCCTCACCGCGTGCCCCACACAACCGTGTCCATGTATAGTACTATTGGTATAGGCTCAGTTCTTTAACCACTCGCTCAGTGTCCCTAAAGAGTTTAGCCTAAGGTGTGGTCAGCGCCTGTTGACCAGTGTGTAGTGCACTTGTTGTTATAGTACCTGCCGGTCACGGCGGTGACCGGTACCTCTTCGCAAAGGGTCAGATGAATCAGCAGTCTGTCTCCTGGGTCTCAATGTCCAGCCGTCTGGTCCCAGACGACTCGCCAGCAGACCTGCTCCTCACACTTGTCCCTTTGTCCCTAGCTGGTACGCAGTAAGGTGATGCTCGATACTACTATAGGCCGTCCCTGCAGCACAGCAACCTTTGGTGTCTTCAGGGAACACTCCTAGGGGCCTACGGGGTAGCCTGTCCTATGCAGGTGGGTCACTGACCCCCTGCACCCACACTACCTCTCTCTTCACCACCCGGTCCCCTCTGACTACTTCTCCCTAACCTCAGCAGCAAACGCACTGCACTCACACTGAACCTGCAGCAACCCACTGCACTCACTCTGAACCTGCAGCAACCCACTGCACTCACACTGAACCTGCAGCAACCCACTGCACTCACACTGAACCTGCAGCAACCCACTGCACTCACTCTGAACCTGCAGCAACCCACTGCACTCACTCTGAACCTGCAGCAACCCACTGCACTCACTCTGAACCTGCAGCAACCCACTGCACTCACTCTGAACCTGCAGCAACCCACTGCACTCACACTGAACCTGCAGCAACCCACTGCACTCACTCTGAACCTGCAGCAACCCACTGCACATCACTCTGAACCTGCAGCAACCCACTGCACTCACTCTGAACCTGCAGCACCCACTGCACTCAACCGGTGCCTGCAGCAACCCACTGCCCTCACACGGTACCTGCAGCTACACTGCACTCACACGGTACCTGCAGCTACACTGCACACTCACACTGTGCCTACTTGTCAGCGCTCACAGCACTACCAGCCGTGACACTGACAAGACTGCACACTCACACCTAAGGGCAGGGTCCCTAACCTAGGGGCCGTCCCTCAGTACCTACCCCCTACCCTGGTGGGGATTGGGGCCTGCCTGGGATCTGGGGAACTACCTTACCTGGTAGCCACTGGCTCCCTACCCCCTTCCTTCCCCTTCCTGCTCCCAGCTCCAACTGCCAAACGTGGTCCCCGCAACATTGTAGCCTTCCTCCACAGGAGGAGCTGCAAAACCCTATTTGCTGGCTGGCTGCACGTGATGTGGGTGAAAGGGCAATCCCCAGAGGCTGCTGGGAATTGTAGTCCACTCAGGACCTCTTCAGCATTGGGACCGCGTGCGCTACCCTTACTGCGCCTGCGCGGCCAACGCGCACGCTCGTGCAACCTGTCATGGTGGCCCCCGCTAGCCAGGTGCGCCGCCGGAACTCCAGGGACTCGGAGCGTTCCCTGCTCGGGCCCCCACCCTCGCGAGCAGCCGGCGGGTCCGTCGCTGGCTCCAGCGACCGCTCGGCAACGAGGGACGGGGGTCCCTGGGGCAAAATAAGACCGGGGCTACAGCGTGATACTGCCTATTGTGAGATTCACAAAGCAGTGATAACACTGCAGTATCGCGCTATAATGGCATTTTTTCCCACTTAAAAGCACTTATCACTGTTTTGTGAATCTCACAGCAGGCAATATCACGCTATAATGGCTTTTATCTCACTTAAAAGCACTTATCACTGCATGACCCCCTATAACTGCTAAAACTCACCTCTTTACCTGAAGCATAGGAGCAGCTCTGTGGCTGATACTATACACCTCACACATAAAGCTCGGCCCCCTGCAGACGCACTTACCAGAACGCCCGCCTAACTGTAATGTCTCTACGTTCTTACCACTTAGATTGTAAGCTCTTCGGGGCAGGGACTCCTTTCCCTAATGTTACTTTGATGTCTGGAGCGCTTCTTCCCATTATGAGTTATATTATTATGTCCCGCGTATTACTGCGGTGACGCGCTATGCACATAGATGGCGCTATATAAATAAAGATATATATATATATAGATGTAATCCTCCCTGCCCGGCTCCCTAGGGAGGTTAAATCGGTGTAGTTGGGAATTGAACATCAGCATGGATTTACCTTGTCCCATGGTGCTGCCTGTGGTCAGCTTGGGCGGTGGAAAAGGTGGGCGCCAGGAGTTTCTATAGTACAAAGCCAATCGTTATTCATGTTCCCAGGCTTGGGAACACCTCATTTCCATATACAACACGAGTGACACGGTTGTACCTCGTTTCATACCATACGCTATCACTCGTAACATGGTTCTTCCCGGGGTGTCCTCCCTGAACACTCCTGGGAGGTGCGTGTACTTGTGACTGAGAGAACTCATTGTATTGGACCAGGCACCCCTTGTTTCGCTTGCTTGGCACTATCCGTGTGATCCTGCTATTTCGTGCCTCTTCTGGGATCCTGTCCTGTTCTGGGGAGGTTATTATTACCCTCCTGCCACTTTGTTAGGGGCTATAAACTCTGTAAATTGTGGGGCTGATCCGCTGATATCCCAGAGCCCGATCTAAGCAGCTCTCTGTCATGTCTGCATTCCCTCTCTGGGACCTGCATAACGCTCGGCGAGTAAAGGCTCGGCGAGTAAAGGCTCGGCGAGTAAAGGCGCGGCGAGTAAAGGCGCGGCGAGTAAAGGCGCGGCGAGTAAAGGCACGGCGAGTAAAGGCACGGCGAGTAAAGGCTCGGCGAGTAAAGGCTCGGAGAGTAAAGGCGCGGCGAGTAAAGGCGCGGCGAGTAAAGGCGCGGCGAGTAAAGGCGCGGCGAGTAAAGGCGCGGCGAGTAAAGGCGCGGCGAGTAAAGGCGCGGCGAGTAAAGGCGCGGCGAGTAAAGGCACGGCGAGTAAAGGCTCGGCGAGTAAAGGCTCGGCGAGTAAAGGCTCGGCGAGTAAAGGCGCGGCGAGTAAAGGCGCGGCGAGTAAAGGCTCGGCGAGTAAAGGCACGGCGAGTAAAGGCACGGCGAGTAAAGGCACGGCGAGTAAAGGCTCGGCGAGTAAAGGCTCGGCGAGTAAAGGCTCGGCGAGTAAAGGCGCGGCGAGTAAAGGCGCGGCGAGTAAAGGCGCGGCGAGTAAAGGCGCGGCGAGTAAAGGCGCGGCGAGTAAAGGCGCGGCGAGTAAAGGCTCGGCGAGTAAAGGCTCGGCGAGTAAAGGCTCGGCGAGTAAAGGCCCGGCGAGTAAAGGCCCGGCGAGTAAAGGCGCGGCGAGTAAAGGCGCGGCGAGTAAAGGCTCGGCGAGTAAAGGCGCGGCGAGTAAAGGCGCGGCGAGTAAAGGCGCGG
The DNA here is from genome assembly GCF_040206685.1 of Ascaphus truei. Lineage (NCBI taxonomy): Eukaryota > Metazoa > Chordata > Amphibia > Anura > Ascaphidae > Ascaphus > Ascaphus truei. Next base: position 541,583,581 of record NC_134483.1, read on the forward strand.
CGAGTAAAGGCCTCGGCGAGTAAAGGCGCGGCGAGTAAAGGCTCGGCGAGTAAAGGCTCGGCGAGTAAAGGCGCGGCGAGTAAAGGCTCGGCGAGTAAAGACCCGGCGAGTAAAGGCGCGGCGAGTAAAGACTCGGCGAGTAAAGGCCCGGCGAGTAAAGGCGCGGCGAGTAAAGGCTCGGCGAGTAAAGGCGCGGCGAGTAAAGACTCGGCGAGTAAAGACTCGGCGAGTAAAGGCCCGGCGAGTAAAGGCGAGGCGAGTAAAGACTCGGCGAGTAAAGGCGCGGCGAGTAAAGGCGCGGCGAGTAAAGGCGCGGCGAGTAAAGGCTCGGCGAGTAAAGGCTCGGCGAGTAAAGGCTCGGCGAGTAAAGGCCCGGCGAGTAAAGGCGCGGCGAGTAAAGGCTCGGCGAGTAAAGGCTCGGCGAGTAAAGGCTCGGCGAGTAAAGGCCCGGCGAGTAAAGGCCCGGCGAGTAAAGGCCCGGCGACTAAAGGCCCGGCGACTAAAGGCCCGGCGACTAAAGGCCCGGCGAGTAAAGGCGCGGCGAGTAAAGGCCCGGCGAGTAAAGGCTCGGCGAGTAAAGGCGCGGCGAGTAAAGGCTCGGCGAGTAAAGGCGCGGCGAGTAAAGGCGTGGTGAGTAAAGGCCCGGTGAGTAAAGGCTCGGCGAGTAACGGCTCGGCGAGTTAAGGCCCGGTGCATAAAGGCTCGGTGAGTAAAGGCTCAATGAGTAAACTCCCGGTGAGTAGGCGGCGAGTAAAGGCTCGGCGAGTAAAGGTTCGGCGAGTAAAGGCCCGGCGAGTAAAGGCCCGGCGAGTAAAGGCTCGGCGAGTAAAGGCTCGGCGAGTAAAGGCCCGGTGCATAAAGGCTCGGTGAGTAAAGGCTCAATGAGTAAACTCCCGGTGAGTAGGCGGCGAGTAAAGGCTCGGCGAGTAAAGGCTCGGTGACTAAAGTCCTGGTGAGTAAAGGCTCGGTGAGTAAAGATGCTGACTCTGAAAGACACTGAGTGTGAGGCAGGGGAACCTGGTTCAATTCCCGGTGTCAGCTCCTTGTGACCTTGGGCAAGTCACTTTATCTCACTGTGCCTCAGGCACCAAACACATAGATTGTAACCTCACCTGGGCAGGGACCTGTTCCTGCAAAATTCTATGTACAAGCGCTGCGTACACTGTCAGAATGATACAACAACAAAAAATATTCTTATTATACAGGAAGGGGCAGAGACAAAGCAGAGTGACAAACACACAGAAAGAGGAGGTGACAGACAGAAAGAACTGCAGGGATCCTACATTAATATATTATTATTATTATTATTATTATATGAAGATTATTATATGTATCCTCCGTGATAAAAGGACTACCCCAGTGTTTCACAATATTTCTAAACAGGAATACACAAAGCAATACTGCTAAACCCCGTTATAACGCGGGTCTCGGGGTCCACCCCGAGACCACCGCGTTACTAACGGGGTCGCGAGAAAAAAAAATGGCCGCCGCTTTAGTGCATATTCATCCCGCGGGACAGGAGATGGGAGCGGGCATGTCCCTCCGCTCCCCGCTTCCCCCTGTCACTGCGGGACAGCCCGCGGGGCAGGAGATGGGAGCGGGGATGTCCCTCCTGTCCCCGCTTCCCCCTGTCACCGCGGGACAGGCCGCGGGGCAGGAGATGGGAGCGGGGATGTCCCTCCTGTCCCCGCTTCCCCCTGTCACCGCGGGACAGGCCGCGGGGCAGGAGATGGGAGCGGGGATGTCCCTCCTGTCCCCGCTTCCCCCTGTCACCGCGGGACAGGCCGCGGGGCAGGAGATGGGAGCGGGGATGTCCCTCCTGTCCCCGCTTCCCCCTGTCACCGTGGGACAGGCCGCGGGGCAGGAGATGGGAGCGGGCATGTCCCTCCGCTCCCCGCTTCCCCCTGTCACCGCGGGACAGCCCGCGGGGCAGGAGATGGGAGCGGGGATGTCCCTCCTGTCCCCGCTTCCCCCTGTCACCGCGGGACAGGCCGCGGGGCAGGAGATGGGAGCGGGGATGTCCCTCCTGTCCCCGCTTCCCCCTGTCACCTCGGGACAGGCCGCGGGGCAGGAGATGGGAGCGGGGATGTCCCTCCTGTCCCCGCTTCCCCCTGTCACCGCGGGACAGGCCGCGGGGCAGGAGATGGGAGCGGGGATGTCCCTCCTGTCCCCGCTTCCCCCTGTCACCGCGGGACAGGCCGCGGGGCAGGAGATGGGAGCGGGGATGTCCCTCCTGTCCCCGCTTCCCCCTGTCACCGCGGGACAGGCCGCGGGGCAGGAGATGGGAGCGGGGATGTCCCTCCTGTCCCCGCTTCCCCCTGTCACCGCGGGACAGGCCGCGGGGCAGGAGATGGGAGCGGGGATGTCCCTCCTGTCCCCGCTTCCCCCTGTCACCTCGGGACAGGCCGCGGGGCAGGAGATGGGAGCGGGGATGTCCCTCCGCTCCCCGCTTCCCCCTGTCACCGCGGGACAGCCCGCGGGGCAGGAGATGGGAGCGGGGATGTCCCTCCTGTCCCCGCTTCCCCCTGTCACCGCGGGACAGGCCGCGGGGCAGGAGATGGGAGCGGGGATGTCCCTCCTGTCCCCGCTTCCCCCTGTCACCGCGGGACAGCCCGCGGGGCAGGAGATGGGAGCGGGGATGTCCCTCCTGTCCCCGCTTCCCCCTGTCACCGCGGGACAGGCCGCGGGGCAGGAGATGGGAGCGGGGATGTCCCTCCTGTCCCCGCTTCCCCCTGTCACCGCGGGACAGGCCGCGGGGCAGGAGATGGGAGCGGGGATGTCCCTCCTGTCCCCGCTTCCCCCTGTCACCGCGGGACAGGCCGCGGGGCAGGAGATGGGAGCGGGGATGTCTCTCCTGTCCCCGCTTCCCCCTGTCACCGCGGGACAGGCCGCGGGGCAGGAGATGGGAGCGGGGATGTCCCTCCTGTCCCCGCTTCCCCCTGTCACCGCGGGACAGGCCGCGGGGCAGGAGATGGGAGCGGGGATGTCCCTCCTGTCCCCGCTTCCCCCTGTCACCGCGGGACAGGCCGCGGGGCAGGAGATGGGAGCGGGCATGTCCCTCCGCTCCCCGCTTCCCCCTGTCACCTCGGGACAGGCCGCGGGGCAGGAGATGGGAGCGGGGATGTCCCTCCTGTCCCCGCTTCCCCCTGTCACCGCGGGACAGGCCGCGGGGCAGGAGATGGGAGCGGGGATGTCCCTCCTGTCCCCGCTTCCCCCTGTCACCGCGGGACAGGCCGCGGGGCAGGAGATGGGAGCGGGGATGTCCCTGAGGTCGCCGCTTACCTCAGATCCCTCCACGTGCCCGGTGCTCCCGCTGCCTGCATGGAGGTGGTAGCGGGGGGTTTCTTCTCCCCACCGCTGTCCCCGGTGTTCCCGCTGCCTGCGCGGGAGGAGGGGGGGGAGCGGGTGGTGGTGCTGGTGTAAGTGTCTGTCAGTGTGTGTAAGTGTCTGAGTGTGTGTGTAAGAGTGTGTGTAAGAGTGTGTGTGAGTGTGTGTGAGTGTGTGTGAGTGTGTGTGAGTGTGTGTGAGTGTGTGTGAGTGTGTGTGAGTGTGTGTGAGTGTGTGTGAGTGTGTGTGAGTGTGTGTGAGTGTGTGTGAGTGTGTGTGAGTGTGTGTGAGTGTGTGTGAGTGTGTGTGAGTGTGTGTGAGTGTGTGTGAGTGTGTGTGAGTGTGTGTGAGTGTGTGTGAGTGTGTGTGAGTGTGTGTGAGTGTGTGTGAGTGTGTGTGAGTGTGTGTGAGTGTGTGTGAGTGTGTGTGAGTGTGTGTGAGTGTGTGTGAGTGTGTGTGAGTGTGTGTGAGTGTGTGTGAGTGTGTGTGAGTGTGTGTGAGTGTGTGTGAGTGTGTGTGAGTGTGTGTGAGTGTGTGTGAGTGTGTGTGAGTGTGTGTAAGAGCCGGAGCGGGAGGTGGAAGGTTTGACAGGGAGGGGGGGCGTGGCTTGAGCGGAGGGACCCGCTACTCTCCCCCCCCTCCCTCCACGGACTGCAGGAGGGAGCTGCTACTCTCCCCCCTCCTCCCTCCACGGGCTGCAGGAGGGACCCGCTACTCTCCCCCCCCTCCCCGGACTGCAGGAGGGAGCTGCTACTCTCCCCCCCCCCCTCCCCGGACTGCAGGACGGAGCTGCTACTCTCCCCCCACTCCCTCCACTGGCTGCAGGAGGGACCCGCTACTCTCCCCCCCCCCCCTCCCTCCACGGACTCGGGCTGGAGCACTCATACATACACACATACACACACACACATACACACATACACACACACACACACACACACACACACACACACACAGGCACTCACGCACTCATACACACACACGCGCGCACACACATGCAGGCACTCACGCACTCACACACACACAGACAGACAGGCACTCGCACTCACACACACAGACCGCTAACCCCCCCCCCCCCGCCGCAGTACAGGGCCCGCCGTAGCCGCAGCGCAGGACCCCCCCACGCCCCCACAGCACAATGACTTCCCACCCCCTTAACTTTGTCAAACAAAAGTCACAAGACGTTGTACAGGCAAAATACATCTGTTAAAGTGCAGTTGTCTGTTTATTTCTATATAATAATTGTGTGCAGTGTGCAGTGTGTGTGCAGTGTGTCAGTGTGTGCAGTGTGAGCAATGAGCAGTGTGTGTGCAGTGTGTCAGTGTGTGCAGTGTGAGCAATGAGCAGTGTGTGTGCAGTGTGCAGTGTGTGTGCAGTGTGTCAGTGTGTGCAGTGTGAGCAATGAGGAGTGTGTGTGCAGTGTACAGTGTGTGTGCAGTGTGTCAGTGTGTGTGCAGTGTGTCAGTGTGTGTGCAGTGTGTCAGTGTGTGCAGTGTGAGCAATGAGGAGTGTGTGTGCAGTGTACAGTGTGTGTGCAGGGTGTCAGTGTGTGCAGTGTGAGCAATGAGCAGTGTGTGTGCAGTGTGCAGTGTGTGTGCAGTGTGTCAGTGTGTGCAGTGTGAGCAATGAGCAGTGTGTGTGCAGTGTGTCAGTGTGTGCAGTGTGAGCAATGAGCAGTGTGTGTGCAGTGTGCAGTGTGGCAGTGTGAGCAATGAGCAGTGTGTGTGCAGTGAGTGTGTGCAGTGTGTGCAGTGTGCAAAAAAAAACGGGAGCCACGGGAAAACCGCGTTATAACCGAATCGCGGTATAACGAGGCGCGTTATAACGGGGTTTAGCTGTACTATTTGTTATGTGGTACAGTAAGAGTGTGTACACAAACTGTGGAGGTCAGCAATGACACACCTGTGAACCTACTGTATGATAAGGTTACATTAGGCACAAAGAGGCTTATTTACTAAAGTCTCTGGCTGGAAAACTAGGGCAAAAATATCACACCAGATTTATCAAAGAAAAAAAATCTATTTGCTTTCAATGGAAAACCTTTATTGTTAAGTTTAGTGCATTTTTACAGCCGGAAGACTTTGATAAATGGCCCATCGTTCATTTAAACCACCAAATGACAAGGTATAGCAATCCATGAGCCCTTCTCATAACCCCAAACCTGCCCCATTCATCTTATTGTCCCGTGTCATACAACGGTTAAGCTGCAGACGAGGATTCTGGGATTGCAAACTGAGGTCCTTATTCTGAGTGGGAGAGAGATGATCCCAGACGTCTGTATGCTACTGCAGGTACCCCGTACCTACTAAATACCAAATACTAAATACTAGCGGATACAATAAGGAAGAGGTTGGCATCAGCTCACAAAAGGCTTTACAATTAAATAGAGATACATTGTTAAAATGGAAAGATAAACAGAAGGATACAAGATTGCCTTTTATCACCACGTTATCTCATATTTCCAAAGAACTTTAGAAATCTATGGCATCGCTCCGGCCTCTGTTGGAAACTGAAGTTAAGCTGCTTCCTTAGGGCTGGAGCACACACCGCGCTACATGACATGCGCACGCTTTTGTGCGCACGCGCGTTTGTCACGGACCCCTGGCGGCCAATGGTAGTGTTCATTGTTGAAACTACCGTTGGCTGCGCAGCATGGCGTCGTCGCTGCTGCAGTCGCGGGAGTCTTTCCAAAGTGTGATTCCCGGCTGCAGCAGCGCGGCGACAGTTTCAGCAGCCAATCAATGTGTAGACGTTTTCATTGATTGGCTGATGAAATTGAGGGGGGACTGGGGACGGGGTTTATTATTTTATTTATTATTTATTCTCCCATAATATTACATTATTTATTTATCCGCCGCCCGCTCCCCCGCCCGCTTGCTCCCCCGCCGCCCGCTCCCCCGCCCACTTGCGGATCATTCCGTCTGCTGGGGATGTTCGCACATCGCCCAGCAGACGGAAGCGCGCGCACGTAGCGCTGGCGAAGGGCCATGTGTGCTCCCGCCTTTACACACAACAAAAACTCTCTTTGGATACAGAAGAAACAAAAACCTTAAAAATCTGTTACTGGAAGGTGACCCAACGGAGAAATATCTGCATTTATTTCCACAATGCCATTTAAGTCCACAAGAGGCTGTTTCTGAAGTAAAGGCTGCGCGACGTGCAGGAATGGACTTATTGGGGGTACTCCATTTCAGCACTCGCATTCTGGGAAATCCATTTCTATTAGACAGTGTCCTGGAACAGGATTATTTCTCTCTATTTTTCCTGCTCTCAGGCTGCCAGCCCTCCCCAGCTAATGTTACATGCTTTTCCCTGGTCTGAAGCAGCCAGAGCTGTGTATATTGCAACATAGTTGTTACACGTAATCCCCTGTTACACAGCCTCTAGTTAGTTGCCCAGATAACCTACCAATACTCACAATTGAGATTGGTTTAGTCCTCTCCCCCTGCTTTATCTGCATATTGCTATGTGTGTTCCTGTCTGACGGGAAAGTGTGCTCCCTCTTTTCCAACAAGCAGCCAATGTGATTAGACATCTTCCACTGCTCCCTCAGAAAGGAAATCCTTTTTACCTTCCCCTCAGAGAAGCACGTCCCCATAGCAGGACACCTTCCTCTCATAAGGCAATTCTCATGCCAAGATAAATCTGCTATTACAATCCACACAAAGGAACTTCTATATTTCTGTTAACTCTCTCAATAAAGTTGAAGAAAATAGGACTTTGTGTGCTTTAAAAAGGGGGCGAGTTAAGCTACATGAACTTACTCACATGCTACATATGAGCCTGGGTCCAGAATAGACATCATGTTTCTTGCTTAGCCTCATCAGTTTTCTATCTTATATTTTGTCAGTGCGGCCTAGTTTACGTCGGCAAGACAGACAGAGCATTCAGAGAAAGGATGGATGACCATCACTCTAGGACAGGGGTGCAAAAACTTTTCAGTCTGCGCTCCCCTGCCTGCTCGCGCCCCCCCAACCCTCCTTACCTTGCCTCTGGCATTCTGACATCACGGGACGTCACGCTGCCATGGCAACGTGGCATCATGTGATGCTGCATTGCTAAGGTGACGCAACTCCAGAAGCCACCAGAGATAAGGAAAGGGACCTTACTGAGGCCTCGCGCGCCCTGGCATTTAATTGAAATACTTTGAGGAAGAGCGCGTGGCCTCTGTAAGCACCGCGCCCCCCTAGTAAAACTCACGCTCCCCAGTTTGCGCACCCCTGCTCTAGGATACAGTTGGCTTTGAGAAAAGCCTCTTGACAAACATTTTCTGGACAAAGGACATCAATTAGCCTCTCTACGCAACACGATCATTGATCATGTGGAAACTCCATCTAGAGGAAGAGATGTGAAATGATTAGAACTTCAAGGAGAAAGACAAAGATGCCCAAAGCTACTTCCAATGTGACAAAAATACACAGTGCAATACCTATATTATCTCTTGAAAAAAGGGTCATTTAGTTTAACCCTTCGGCCAAAGCATCTTAAGCCTGCTGCTACTTTTCAAGGCTTTTGGGAAGGGCCACTACCCTCCCAAAAAGCAGCTGAGACTAGCTGCACACAATTAATAAACACACAGATACCCATCAAGCTCTGAGAAACCCCAAACATTACCACATAATATATATATATATATATATATAAGTGCCAAAAGAAGTGATAGTGTGCGTGGCTAAATGTACAGGCATACCCCGCATTAACGTACGCATGGACCGGAGCATGTATGTAAAGCGAAAATGTACTTAAAGTGAAGCACTCCCTTTTTTCCACTTATCGATGCATGTACTGTACTGCAAATCGTCATATACGTGCATAACTGATGTAAATAACGCATTTGCAACAGGCTCTATAGTCTCCCGCTTGCACACAGCTTCGGTACAGGTAGGAGCCAGTTTAGGAGCCGGTATTGCTGTTCAGGACGTGCTGACAGGTGCATGCATGAGCTGCCGTTTGCCTATTGGGCGATATGTACTTACTCGCGAGTGTACTTAAAGTGAGTGTCCTTAAAGCGGGGTATGCCTGTATACATTATTATCCAATAATACTATGTCATTTATTCATTGTTTTGGTTGATTGTTTCTCTACCTTTCTAACAACTAGTTGATATAACCAAAATGAAACAAGCACATTTTATATATATATATATATATATATATATATATATATATATATATATATATATATTGTACTATATCATATTGTGGTGTTCTATGACTTTGGGTGACCCTCTACAATTAACATGTACCGTCCATGGAGCAGGTTTTGGTTGTGATGATTCTTAAGGTACCTGGATCCACTCGCTTTAATCAATTATGACTCGAGTGGTCCGTGGCATCCGAGAGGAGCCATTTCAGTGACTCAAGATGCTGAATAGAATTTCAGACAGATTGACACTATGTGGTACAGTCCGTAACGTCACAGTAATAAAGTTCACGTGACTTACGGTACCTGATATTTTTAATGGAATTATAGATATAGATTACTTTACTTTTTTAAATACCTTGTATTGGTAATTTTGGTTAGTCATGCTTTTCTTTACTCTAAGTAGGTCGACAAAGCACAGAAGGTGCTACCTAGAACCACTGGCTGTTCTCCAAAAACTGGGTTGGATACGTAACCCTTTTTACCATATGAGACAGACATTGCCATGAATGGTTCAGTCATTTTGGGGCTTTATTTTTATCCAAAGTTGGATTTAAATGATATTAGTCATAGATTTCATTCATCTATAGACCCCAGTTGATTCTCACCAATCCACAAGGATTTTTTGTTGAGAACGCTTGAAGAATAAATGAGCACATATGGAGACAGCCTTAGTTTCGAATGGGGGGCCATGACCTCACGCGGCTGTTTTGCCCTCATTGGCTGAACCGCCGGGGATGGGGGGGGAAGGCATATCTACCCCATCCGTCGCAAGTTGTAAATACAATTTTGATGTCTTTGCAAAAAGTGGTCGTAGAGCGCGGCTGCCAAATGCGCGGCAAGGTACGTATCGGCTCCCGCCCCATTGAGCACGGCAAGGCATGCACTGTAGAACGTACTGGGGACCTAGCCTTTGGAAACACCTCTTCTGCTCAGCATGCCGGTAGGCTATTTGGTGCTGAGTCTTTCAATAGCAGGGACCCGCTGTCGGGTAAGCCCTGCTCCTGCATACAATATGCTTGCCTGCCAAAATACTAGTGCTGTCTGACTGTCTGCATTTGTACAGAAGACATGTCATGGGCACAGTAGGTTAAAATGACACAGAACGTCATGTAATATGTGAACCACTGAGTGAGAACGTAACATTCCCCAGTGCATTAAACTCCATGACATCATCATATAAAATATTATTGGTATAAGACTGCCCCCTGGTGGTTTAATGAAAGTGTCACAGCCGCTTACAACAATTGATTAGAATGCTGATTCTCTCTGCCCTGGAAGAATTGGGAATTCTTCGCCTTAGCTCATCCTACAGGGCGGAGCTTCAAAGTGGAACAAGAAAAACACAGGAAAGCAAACGTTAAAAAAAAACAATTCTCCTTAGAAATCTCTTGTCCCACGTATAATCAATGTTATTAATCTCTTGTCCCACGTATAATCTATGTTTAGTAATCTCTTGTCCCACGTATAATCTATGTTTAGTAATCTCTTGTGCCACGTATAATCTATGTTTATTAATCTCTTGTCCCACGTATAATCTATGTTTAGTAATCTCTTGTGCCACGTATAATCTATGTTTAGTAATCTCTTGTGCCACGTATAATCTGTTTATTAATCTCTTGTCCCACGTATAATCAATGTTAGTAATCTCTTGTGCCACGTATAATCTATGTTTATTAATCTCTTGTCCCACGTATAATCTATGTTTAGTAATCTCTTGTCCCACGTATAATCAATGTTTATTAATCTCTTGTCCCACGTATAATCTATGTTTATTAATCTCTTGTCCCACGTATAATCTATGTTTAGTAGGGCCACCCACAGGGGTAGAGTCCTGGGACCCCAGGAAAACTCTGGCCCGTTACCAACGATGGCCTAGAAGCACGAGGTCCATCACTGAACTCATTCCAAAAGTGTCAGGTAACCAGGATGTTTGTGGGGAACGCAGATATATATGTGGAAAGAAAAACACAAGCGAAATAGTGCAAATATGCCTTTCAAAAAACTGGATATTCAGTGAGTTCTTAGTAAAAATCCAGAGAAATTTGTACTTACAAATTCCCCAAAGTACACATGTACATAAAGGTATCTTTTATCCCGAAACAGCAGCTTTCACCGAGATGTATATATACTGCCTCCGGTTGCGTCCCTTGACGTCATTGAGTTCTCGCGGTACTTGGAGTGAGAACCTACTGCTGTGACGCTGTGACGCTTCAAAGTGGAACAAGAAAAACACAGGAAAGCAAACGTTAAAAAAAAACAATTCTCCTTAGAAATCTCTTGTCCCACGTATAATCAATGTTTATTAATCTCTTGTCCCACGTATAATCTATGTTTAGTAATCTCTTGTCCCACGTATAATCTATGTTTAGTAATCTCTTGTGCCACGTATAATCTATGTTTATTAATCTCTTGTCCCACTATAATCTATGTTTAGTAATCTCTTGTGCCACGTATATCTGTTTATTAATCTCTTGTGCCACGTATAATCTATGTTTATTAATCTATTGTGCACGTATAATCTATGTTTATTAATCTCTTGTCCCACGTATAATCAATGTTTAGTAATCTCTTGTGCCACGTATAATCTATGTTTATTAATCTCTTGTCCCACGTATAATCAATGTTTAGTAATCTCTTGTGCCACGTATAATCTATGTTTATTAATCTCTTGTCCCACGTATAATCTATGTTTAGTAATCTCTTGTCCCACGTATAATCAATGTTTAGTAATCTCTTGTGCCACGTATAATCTATGTTTATTAATCTCTTGTCCCACGTATAATCAATGTTTAGTAATCTCTTGTGCCACGTATAATCTATGTTTTATTAATCTCTTGTCCCACGTATAATCTATGTTTAGTAATCTCTTGTCCCACGTATAATCAATGTTTAGTAATCTCTTGTGCCACGTATAATCTATGTTTATTAATCTCTTGTCCCACGTATAATCTATGTTTAGTAATCTCTTGTGCCACGTATAATCTATGTTTATTAATCTCTTGTCCCACGTATGATCTATGTTTAGTAATCTCTTGTGCCACGTATAATCTATGTTTATTAATCTCTTGTCCCACGTTAATCTATGTTTAGTAATCTCTTGTGCCACGTATAATCTATGTTTATTAATCTCTTGTCCCACGTATAATCTATGTTTATTAATCTCTTGTCCCACGTATAATCTATGTTTATTAATCTCTTGTCCCACGTATAATCTATGTTTAGTAATCTCTTGTGCCACGTATAATCTATGTTTATTAATCTCTTGTCCCACGTATAATCTATATTTAGTAATCTCTTGTGCCACGTATAATCTATGTTTATTAATCTCTTGTCCCACGTATAATCTATGTTTATTAATCTCTTCTCCACGTATAATCTATGTTTAGTAGAGCCACCCACAGGGGTAGAGTCCTGGGACCCCAGGAAAACTCTGGGCCCGTTACCAACGATGGCCTAGAAGCACGAGGTCCATCACTGACTCATTCCAAAGTGTCAGGTAACCAGGATGTTTGTGGGGAACGCAGATATATATGTGGAAAGAAAAACACAAGCGAAATAGTGCAAATATGCCTTTCAAAAAACTGGATATTCAGTGAGTTCTTAGTAAAATCCAGAGAAATTTGTACTTACAAATTCCCCAAAGTACACATGTACATAAAGGTATCTTTTATCCCGAAACAGCAGCTTTCACCGAGATGTATATATACTGCCTCCGGTTGCGTCCCTTGACGTCATTGAGTTCTCGCGGTACTTGGAGTGAGACCTACTGCTGTGACGCTGTGACGCTGGATTTGGAGGAAGGCGGCGTCCCTCATGTTCCCCGGTACTCGGAGGCTATTACCGAGGTTGCTGCAGCTCACCCACACCGGACACTTTACTGAAGTCACCCGACACCTGGTTCCTGCGTCTGGCTGGTTGAGTAGTACTCAAATCGCTCTTTATTCTGTTATGTTTGTGAGTGTGTTTTTTATATCCTTGACTCCATAAAATATTTGTTATACTTTTTTACGCTATGAGTGCGCCTGTTTTTTCTCTGTTTTTGTAGATATCTTCAAGGATGTGGTGTTCCCTTCATTCGGGCTGCAAAGACTCTTTTGGATAGCATTTGGAGTATTTTTGGGATTTGTATTTTTTATATATTTTTCTGGACTTTTATCTTTTATATTATAATCTTTATTTATGTAATGTTTATTTTTATTTATCCATTTTGTATAGTATAGGTTTTTTCATCATTTATTGTCTTTTTATATACAGTGGGTTTTGGTTGGCGCCATTTTCCTCTTTTTTGTGTGTTTGTATACAGTATATATATATATACTAGCTGATATACCCGGCGTTGCCGTGATGTAATATTCTGCCTCCCCCATCCTCCCTCTCAACTCCCTTCTCCCCCTCTTCACAGCTGTTCAGGCTTCCCCCCTTCTCTCCTGACTCCCTCCCCCCCCTCTCTCTCTTGACTCCCTCTCCCCCCCTCTCTCCTGACTCCCTCTCCCCCCCCCTCTCTCCTGACTAACTCCCCCCCCTCTCTCCTGACTGAATACCACCCCCCGCCTGTCCGCTGTGCGCCGCCATCTTACGGGGGCATCTGCAGGATGAAGGGGGTCCTTCCGGAGGCTGCCTGCCCATTGCCTGTCCTCCCGCCGGGGAGGGAAGTGAGCGTTGGCGGCTGGGGCAGGAGGGCCGCGCCGCGCTTCCCTCCGTTCGGGAGCCGGTGGGGGGAGGGAGAGAGAGAGAGTTGGGTGACGTCATAGAGCCGGGTGTCGTCATAGAGCCACCAATCTGATTGGCCAGAGGCTGAGAACCAATCAGATTCACCGCAGCTAGTACCAACCTTTCGATTTTATATATTAAGATTTATTTATATATATATATATATATATATATATAACAGAAAATAGCCGTGTTAGTCCAGTTGCGATAGTGCATAATAAATGAGTTTATTCAGTATTAGGTGATACCTTTTTTATTGGACTAACAATTTATGTCATAGGACACGCTTTCGAGAGTTCTCCTCTCTTCTTCAGGTCGTGCAATACCACACGCATCCACTAGTGACCACATACAACCCTACCCTAGAGGGTATACGAAAAATAATCAAAGATCTGCAACCCATGCTGACAGAGGATGCGACATTAAAAGACATCTTTCCCAAACCTCCCATTCCTGCATTCCGGCAACCACCAAACCTCAAACAGAAATTAGTCAGCAGAAAACTTCACACGATTTAAAGACATGGATAATGGCACAAAGCCGTGCAGCAACAACGCTGCAAACTCTGCAAACATATTTGCCAAGATCCCACAGCCGGTCACAACCATAGAACATTCAATGTTAAAGGATCATACAGCTGCACATCCAGGAATATAGTGTACTAGCTGAGAGCCCCGGCGTTGCCCGGGATGTTTGTGGTGTGGGTGTGGCATTTGGGTGGGGAGTGGTCCACGCGGCCCATGTGCGGTGGTAGTGCTGCTGTGGCTGTACTGATGGTGATTGTATTGTGTGCTGATTTGGGAGGGTTTGGTGCTGATGCTGGGGGTGCGGATGTGGGTGTGCCGATGGGGGAGGTGCAAAGGTGGCGATGTGTGGGTGCTGATGGTGTTGATGGGGGCTGGGAATGTTGGGAGCCGAGAATGCCAGTGTGCTGGGGGGGCATGGGATACCGGTGTGCTGATGTGGTGGTGCTGGGGTGTGTGTGTGTATACATGTTTGTGTGTATACATTGTATGTGTGTGTGTGTGTATACATGTGTGTGTGTGTATGTGTACGTGTGTGTGTATGTGTATACACGTGTGTGTGTATACACGTATGTGTGTGTATACACGTGTGTGTATACACGTGTGTGTATACACGTGTGTGTGTATACACATGTGTGTGTGTATACACATGTGTGTGTATACACATGTGTGTGTATACATTGTGTGTGTGTATACAAATTTGTGTATACACGTGTATACATGTTTGTGTGTGTGTATACATGTTTGTGTGTATACATTGTATGTGTGTGTGTGTGTATAAGTGTGTGTGTGTGTGTGTGTACATTTGTGTGTGTGTACACATGTTTGTGTGTGTATACACATGTGTGTGTGTGTGTGTATACATGTGTATGTGTGTATACATGTGTGTGTGTGTATACATGTGTGTGTGTATACACATGTGTGTGTGTGTATACATGTGTGTGTGTGTATACACGTGTGTGTGTGTGTGTATACACGTGTGTGTGTGTATACACATGTGTGTGTGTGTATACATGTGTGTGTGTGTATACACGTGTGTGTGTGTGTATACACGTGTGTGTGTGTGTATACATGTGTGTGTGTGTATACATGTGTGTGTATACATGTGTGTGTGTGTGTATACATTATGTGTATGTATACCTGTGTGTATACGTGTGTGAGTGTATACGTGTGTGTGTGTGTATGTCTCCATGTGTGTGTGTGTATGTCTCCATGTGTGTGTGTGTATGTCTCCATGTGTGTGTGTACGTGTACATGTGTGTGAGTATATGTGTACATGTGTGTGTGTGTACGTGTCTACGTGTACATGTGTGTGTGTGTGTGTGTGTGTGTACGTGTACATGTGTGTGTGTGTGTGTGGTGTGTGTGTGTGTGTGTGTGTGTGTGTGTACGTGTCTACGTGTACATGTGTGTGTGTGTCTACGTGTACGTGTGTGTGTGTCTACGTGCGTGTGTGTACGTGTGTGTACGTGTGTGTGTACGTGTGTGTGTACGTGTGTGTCTATGTGTGTGTGTGTCTACGTGTGTGTGTTTGTGTATACGTGTGTGTGTTTGTGTCTACGTGTGTGTGTTTGTGTATACGTGTGTGTGTGTATACGTGTGTGTGTGTCTACGTCTGTGTGTGTGTGTGTGTGTGTGTCTACGTGTGTGTGTGTGTCCCTGTGTGTGTTTGTGTCCCTGTGTGTCCTTTGGCCCGTGACTCCGCCTCAGGGAAGGGGGGGGGGGTGGAAGGAGGGGGGGGAAGGGGAGGTGGGGGGGAGGTGGTGGGAAGGGGGGGTGGGGGGGAGGTGGTGGGAAGGGGGGGGGTGGGGGGGAGGTGGTGGGAAGAGGGGGTGGGGGGGAGGTGGTGGGAAGGGGGGGAGGTGGTGGGGAGTTGGGAAGGGGGGTGGGGGAGGTGGAAAGGGGGTGGAGGTGGTGAGGAGGTGGTGGGAGGTTGTAAGGGGGGAGTGAAGGGAAGGTGAAGGGGAGGTGAAGGGGGGGGTGGAGGGGAGGTGAAGGGGGGGGGGTGGAGGGGAGGTGAAGGGGGGGGTGGAGGGGAGGGGTGGAGGGGAGGTGAAGGGGGGTGGGAGGGGGGGGAGGAAGGGGGGTGGAGGGGAGGTGAAGGGGGGGGTGAGGAGGTGGAAGGGAAGGGAAGTGGAGTGAGGGGAGGTGAGGGGTGGGTGAGGGAGGTGAGGTGAAGGGGGGTGAGGGGAGGTGAAGGGGGGTGAGGGAGGTGAAGGGCGCTCCCTCAGCCGTCCGGCCGCTCACTCACCCGTCCGGCAGCTCCCTCACCCGTCCGGCCGCTCCCACGTGGTCTGAGGCGGAGGCAGCTTGTTGTGGCCGCTCTCCCGCTGTGTCCCGGGCGCTCGCTCCCCCGCTGACTGTAGCGGCGCCAGGGGGGAGGTGAAGGGGAGGTGAAGGCCGCTCACTCACCCGTCCGGAAGGTCCCACGTGGTCTGAGGCGGGAGGCAGCTTGTTGTGGCCGCTCCCCCACTGTGTCCCGGGCGCTCGCTCGCTCGCTCCGCTGACTGTAGCGGCGCCGGGGGGGGGGGGGGGGGGGGTGGAGGGGAGGTGATTGAAGGGGAGTGAAGGGAAGGTGAAGGGGAGGTGAAGGTGGGGGTGGAGGGGAGGTGAAGGGGGGGGGTGGAGGGGAGGTGAAGGGGGGGGGTGGAGGGGAGGTGAAGGGGGGGGTGGAGGGGAGGGGGTGGAGGGGAGGTGAAGGGGGGTGGAGGGGAGGTGAAGGGGGGGGTGGAGGGAGGTGGAAGGGAAGGGAAGTGGAGTGAGGGGAGGTGAGGGGTGGGTGAGGGGAGGTGAGTGAAGGGGGGTGGAGGGGAGGTGAAGGGGGGTGAGGGGAGGTGAAGGGCGCTCCCTCAGCCGTCCGGGCCGCTCACTCACCCGTCCGGCAGCTCCCTCACCCGTCCGGCCGCTCCCACGTGGTCTGAGGCGGGAGGCAGCTTGTTGTGGCCGCTCTCCCCGCTGTGTCCCGGGCGCTCGCTCCCCCCGCTGACTGTAGCGGCGCCAGGGGGGAGGTGAAGGGGAGGTGAAGGCCGCTCACTCACCCGTCCGGAAGGTCCCACGTGGTCTGAGGCGGGAGGCAGCTTGTTGTGGCCGCTCCCCCACTGTGTCCCGGGCGCTCGCTCGCTCGCTCCGCTGACTGTAGCGGCGCCGGGGGGGGGGGGGGGTGGAGGGGAGGTGATTTGAAGGGGGGTGAGGGGTGGGTGAAAGCCGCTCACTCACCCGTCCGGCAGCTCCCTCACCCGTCCGGCCGCTCCCCCGCTGTGTCCCGGGCACTCGCTCCTCCGCTGACTGTAGCGGCGCCGGGGGGGGGGGGGGTTGAAAGCGCGGGAGACACGGGGAGAGGAGGAGGCTGATTTCGGGGAGGAAGAGGCGGAGGCTCCGGCGGGTATGTGAGGCCCCCCCCCCCGGTTATACATGCTGCTAATGTACACCCCCCCCCTACTGTGTGTGTGTGTCCCTGTGTGTGTGTGTGTGTGTGTGTGTCCGTGTGTCCGTGTGTCCGTGTGTCCGTGTGTCCGTGTGTCCGTGTGTCCGTGTGTCCGTGTGTCCGTGTGTCCGTGTGTCCCTGTGTGTCCTTTGGGCCGTCACTCGCCTCCGGCCAGCCAATGAGAGGTGTGCGGGGGCGGCCCAAGGGACCAATGAGATTTCCCCTAGGGACACCGGACATCCAGCAGGCAGGCATGCATGCAGGCAGGCAGGCAGGCAAACATACAGTGCTTTCACTAATATAGTATAAGATATGATTCAATGCAACAAATGTGACCAAGGTTGCTACATTGGGGAAACCAGCCAAAAACTACAAGGAAGAATGAATATGCACAGACACTCTATACTCCATCATGAAGAAGGAAGATACTGCTCACTGTGGGAAATCACTTCTCACAACCAGATAAGTCCATAATGATCTAAAAATCAAAATCCTCAATGGAATGTTTTAAAAGCACCCAAGAACGGAAAACATTTGAACTCAGAATGATAAGACTCTTTGACACCAAAACCAAAGGACTTAATGCGGACATGGGTTTTCTCACACCCTATCAAAATTGCTTGTAATTATCCTGCTGGCCTCTATTCTTATCCACACTTTCTCTCTCCCCCCAGTATCCCTCCCCTCCCCACCTTTCTTTGACACTGTCCCCTGGCTTCAAACACATGTAACACCCTACCTTATCTACAGTAAATATCTGTTGTTGTTTTTTGTTTTTGTTTTTCCTCTCTCTACACTGTTTTAGCCGTTGAATCCTTTGAATATCAGTATTCTTGACCTGAAGAAGAGAGGAGAACTCTAGAAAGCTTTTATATATATATATATATTGGGGCCTTATCGGAATAGAACAGAAATACAGGACATAGCGCAGACTGTTCACATTTTATCTTCTTAAAATACAAAGTATAAAAAATGCACTCGTATTTTACAAAATATCACTGGACTCATGCAGGCGCTAACAGGAACATGTATGTTCAAAGCTCACCAACGCCAGGTTAGGTGCTCGTTGTTCATCCGGAAAGCCCCTTACGTTAGTATGAAGGCCGTTAGTGCTAATAACATGCAAAAGATGCATTCCCCCTCACACCACCCACAGAGCTCTGCTTATAGCAGGGCTTTACCCTGATATTAGTCAGGTCAGACCCTAAGGTGAGAGAGAGAGAGACTTTCCCCAGCTCATTTATTAATAGCATATACCTTATGTTTCCAGTTACCCTTCCTTATAGAGTGTCAGCTCCTTGGGACAGGGCCCTCATTACCTACTGTAACACTGTATGTTATTGTGTTATTTTATGGTCTTTTGTCCTCCAGCCCTATTGTACTGCGCTACAGAATATGTTTGTGCGTGATAAATACATGGTAATAATAATATCCCGGTTACTGTGAGGGCTCAGGGACCACAGACCGGCGGCTGTTTCCCAGGTCACTTTTGATAATGTGTTCGCTCTTCTTCTAAATTGCAAATTTGCGAAATCTTTGCCCAAATATCGAAGCGCTAATCAGTGTTAGAACGAGAGAGGGAGCGGCTCAGTGAGTAAAGCCACTGAGTGTGAAGCAGGGGAGCCTGGTTCAGTTCCGGTGTCGGCTCCTTGTGACCTTGGGCAAGTCACTTTATCTCCCTGTGCCTCAGGCACCAAACACGCAGAGTGTAAGCTCCGCGGGCAGGGACTGTGTCTGTAATATTGCTATATGCTGCGCACCGTGTGCTGAACTGTAATTGTCACGCGCTAAGCCCCATTGGGAGAAAAGCGCTCTGTGAAATAAAGTTGTTATCATTATTATTCAAGTGAATTTCAGACAGGCGGCGACTTTTTGGGCCACTCTGATGGGTGCTGATTTTTTGCAAGTGATGGTATTTTCATGGACGTTTTGTGTGTGAAATTCTCTGTAAATGCCAATGTGTGTGACAGTCTCATACATCTTTAGCGAGGGAGCCTGGGAGCGAGGGTTTTACCGGGTGGGTCAAACGCTAATCCAATTCTGATGTGGTCAACCTGACTTCGGTGCTACAAAGTGATGTCTCTGTGAGCTTAGAGGGGCCTAAGTCTCTCTAATACACAGAATACAGATACACCAGTGCATAGACTGTCACAGACCGGAGTGGGGATCGATCCCGAGGAAATGATTACAAGATAACTTATAGGCGATATATGCACCCAACAACCATTCAAAATGCTCCTGTCTGCATCCATGGTCACTGAGGGGTCCCTAAAATAAATCCTTTATTCTTTAACCCTTTGATTGCTACAGGGATCGTGGTGTCTGCGTGCCACGGCCCCACCGTCCATGACCACGGTGGTCATTTGAAGGAAACAGAAGACGAGGGACCCTCTTCTTCTTCCTCCTCCTCCGTTTCCTCTCTCGTTAGATCGCGTGCTGCGCTCCGTGGGAACGCGGGACACGATCTAACGCGGAGAAAGCAAAGCTCTTGAGCATGACGCAGTCACCACGTCCTGGGACCCCCGGGATACCAGACCCCCAAGGGTTCAAATGAAAGTGGCAATGTAAGCGTGTAAATGAAATATGTTACTCTGTTGTAAAGACAAACTGATGGTTACTCTGTACCCCTCAGCACTAACACACTTGTCCTACCAGACCCCACAACTCTAGGTAACTGATTCTATCAATTTCACAACGGCGTTCGCACCGAGATGGGCTGAAAAGAGGTCTGTGGCCGATCATTATTCAGACCCAAAGCAGACTGCTGATGTTGTCAGTCACCACTAGGGGGCGTGGTAGAGTTGTTGTGAAGAAGCAGATGATCCATGTAAAATCCATCGTTGGCTTCAGATACAATCACGTTTCTATTACTGTCTTCATCTAGAACCAGGGAAGTGTGTGTGTGACCCATCTAGGTAAAGGAATTACAAAGACTCCAAAACACATTTTTTTATTTTTTATAACTTGTATTTTATTATACATAAATGCATGATATACATAAAAAAAAAGACATCAGGTGCATATTTAGCATATCATATACAATAACAAAAGCATAATAAACTCACGTAGTTTTTCGAGCCCTACTTAACCACGTGAGTGGGAATCGTCATGTGTAAGGTACTGGGGTAAATAATAATAATAAAAAAAAATTAAAAAAAGGGGGGGTGGGGGGGGGGGGGGAGGAGAGAGGGAAGCTGTATCCAAGGATAACAATACATCTGCCTCCGGGGAACACCTGGACAACGTGAGGACTATGTATCAACTAGTGAGGCCTTTCGGTAGAGTAAGTGATTGGGCGTAAGGAGTATGAGGTTCTAGGTGTGGGGTTGGTTCTTATGTCCCCAAAGGAGAACGCATTTATTACTATTATAGCCAAATTGTGTTACGCTCTACCCCAGGGATGTCTGTTTGGGCAAGCCAGGGGGCCCAAACTTTTAGATAACAAAACTCATTTTTAATGAAGAATGACAGGAAATGAAAGGACTTCAAATATTCCCCTCTCCAGGGGAAAGGACGTTTCTTTTTACACCCTTCCTCCAGTAGACCCTGAGAGATAGGATGTCATATGAAAGAGTTGATACATGGTAACACCTCTTCCCCCAGCCAACAGAAGAGGAGCCCCACCAAAGTGTTCCTGTGTCCATGCGGTGGTGTATTAAAGGGGTGGGGAGGCTCAGCAGCTCTTGGTACCTTATATCCAGGGAGCTGGCCTCTGTGCAGGGCTGGTGCGGTGAGCAGGGCCGCAGACAGCTTTCCTGGGGCCAAGACTAAGTTTGCACTGGGGCTCCCCACCCACGTGTCGGCAGCCTTGCGAGAACCCCCCTTTCTCACAAACCTCCTCCGTATCACCCCCCTCTTACACCCCCACATCACCTTTCCCCCACTCTCTCACACCCCCATCTCTCCCAACCTGTCCCTCCCCCTGTGTATTCTCACCCCCTCCTCAAACTCAATAACCCCTCCCCAATATACACACACACACACAAATAAGCCCTCCTACACACACACACATAAGCCCCCCTACAAACACACACATAAGCCCCCTACAAACACACACACACACATGCCCCCTTACACACACACACACAAATAAGCCCCCCCCCCACACACACACACACACACACACAAATAAGCCTCCCTCCCCACACAAATAA
The DNA here is from genome assembly GCF_040206685.1 of Ascaphus truei. Lineage (NCBI taxonomy): Eukaryota > Metazoa > Chordata > Amphibia > Anura > Ascaphidae > Ascaphus > Ascaphus truei. Next base: position 541,604,865 of record NC_134483.1, read on the forward strand.
TCCCCCCCCCCCCCACACACACACACACAAATAAGCCCCCCCTCCCACACAAATAAGCCCCCTCCACACACACACAAATAAGCCCCCTCCATACACACAAGCCCCCCTCCACACACACACACACGCCCCCTACACACAAAGAAGCGCCCCCTCCCCCACTGGGGAGAATAAGGGGCCTGGCAGGGTGGTATAAGGGGGGCCTGGTGCATGTGGACTTACCTGGGGCATTTGGATGGGTCTGCTGGAGCAGCATGGCAGAGCCCAGCAGGCCCACAGAAGCCCGAAGCTGGAGAAGGGAGGGACAGATGGGCGGGGCTGAGCAAATGCACTTCTGTCCTGCAGGAGGGAAGAGGCAGCCAGGAAAGGGGAGGTCCTGGTAGCCAGGAAAGGGGAGGGTCAGGCTTGCTTGCAGAGAGTGTAGGGTTGCTGGCAGGGAGGCCGGGCCCCTTGACTGGCGGGGCCCGGGACAGCAGTACCAGCTGTCCCCCCCTGTTGGCGGCCCTAGCGGTGAGCAGTTGAAGGAAGGGCGCCAGGAACTTTTCTTAAACTATATTTGTGGTTCAACAACATTTCTTCTTTGGAATACAATGACCGCCTTCCCAGAGAGGCACACATCTTCTTTTGTCTGGTCACTATACGGCAATACATTTGCCTTTGCGAATGGCGACTCCCACCTCCACTGGAACCCGTTGTCAGGGTGCCCTCATGCTTGAGGATGCACACCCGATCACTGTAACATAGCTAAGTGCTTAACCCCTGAGGCGAGGGGAAGCGAGGAACCTATCCCTCTGGCAGCCATGGAGTGATACTCTCAGGCCCTATCACTGAGGAGTGTATGGTGGAATGCCTTGCCATCCTCTCTTGTAGGCCTGAGGGTCATATAGGGGGACCCTAAAATTGGTAGTGACATTTCTGTCTGGAAAATAACAAAGGGGCTTCTACCCTAGTTACCTACTACAAAAAAAATTACATATACATATACACATACACATACACATACACATACACATATATATATATATATAGTGTTCAACAATCCTATACATTTACACGCCCGGGGCGGGTGGATTTAACCCCCGGGCGAGTAACTATTGGCCCAAGCAGCACACGTGTTTTTTTTAAATTTCCCTGCTCGCGCTAAATTTCCCTGCTCGCGCTAAATTTCCCTGCTCGCGCTAAATTTCCCTGCTCGCGCTGGCTGGAAAAAAAAAAACTCCCCTACCTGACTGCTGATTGGCGCGCGCTCCCAGGCTTTGTGGGCGCGCGGCCAGGCTCTATATGAGCCAGCCCCAACGAGCAGCCATTCTTTTCCCCATGGAGGATGGAGGACACAGTAAGTATTATCTGTGCCTTCCCCCACCTCCCTCCCCTCCCTGGCGCTTCCCCCCCCCCCCCCCGCTTCCCCCCCGGTCCCGTGTCAGAGAGCGCAGCGAGTGATGGGAGTGGGGATGCCCCTCATGTCCCCGCTTCCCCCCCCGCTTCCCCCCGGTCCCGCGTCAGGGAGCGCAGGGTGATGGGAGCGGGGGATGCCCCCCTCATGTCCCCGCTTTCCCCCCCGGTCCCCGCGTCAGGGAGCGCGCCGGGTGATGGGAGCGGGGGATGCCCCCTCATGTCCTCGCTTCCCCCCCCCCGCTTCCCCCCGGTCCCGTGTCAGAGAGCGCAGCGGGTGATGGGAGCGGGGGATGCCCCCCCCATGTCCCCGCTTCCCCCCGGTCCCGCGTCAGAGAGCGCAGCGG